>NC_056729.1:843794075-843849075 GCF_019279795.1 Protopterus annectens
CAATACAACAAAGTCAGAAATCTCTTTAACCTCCATAGTGAAACTTAAAAAAAAATCTTAACCAACTTCACTTGGAATGTATTAAAAAATCTTCCATTAGATGAGGCTGTTGATACACTGAGTACAAGATTCTTAAATATCCTAGATGCTTATGTCCCTGTTAGATCAAAACAAATAAAATCCAAACCTGCTCTTTGGCTAACCAAAAATACCAATGCAGGTATGATAATTACAGACAAAGTCTGGAAACAAGGGTCTTTAACAAAACTCACGTAAACCTTTAACACTACAGATACCCAAGAAACTTTGCAAAAAAAAAAAAAAAAAAAAAAAAAAACAGTACAATTACAATAAAATACCATACATCACCAGTTGCAAATAAGTAAAACCCTGAACTCTTCTGGACTTTTATAAATAGTCTATAAAACCCTAGCAAACTCACTAAACCAACCCCAACAACCCCACAAAACAATGAAAACATAGTCCCTATTTCAGCAAACACTTTATACAATTAGTTGCATCACTTCTAAAGCACCTGCTGATCAATGTTCCCCACCCTACTGCCCAATCCCACACTCAAAATCTCCCCTTTACTCTCAATCCAGTACCTACCTCAGTCATCAAAAACTGTCTCTACAAATTAAAACCCACCAGATTATCTCCAGACATCCTACCTACAGGATATCTTAAACTTTCAGCCAAAACAATTAACTATCCTTTCTCAATCCTCATTAACCACTCTGTCAGTGAAAATGGCATTCCTAAGTTGTGGAAAATTAATTTATCTTCCCCACATAAAGCCAGATTATCTGCTGACCTAATTAACTATAGACTGATAGCTATTTTTTTTACCCTTATCCAAAATTCTAGAGAAATGCATTCACAAGCAGCTAGTGACATGTATCTCTGACAATAACATCTCCTCTCCATCCCAGCATAGCTTCCATCCAAACTATAGTACCACCTCTGCACTTCTAAAATTCACTGAAGCAATTAACCAATATAAGAACTCAGGCTCCTCAGTCTCTATTTTATTCTGAGACCTTTCAAATGCTTTTGACATCATCTGTCACCAAAAGCTATTGGACAAGCTTTCTGCAATAAACTGGTTAAATAGTTACCTTGTTAATAGATAGCACACCATAAAATGGCAATAGAAATTCTCCCCCTTTTTACCCATCTCCGCAGGTGTGGACCAAGGTTCTACATTGGACCCTTACTTCATACAGTACAAAGATGATTCAACATTAATCTGCTTTGCTAAAAATCTATCATCTCTCCAGGACTTAACACAACAATCCTTTCTGTCAGTTCAGAACTGGCTTGAGAAATCCTGCCTCCTCCTAAATACAAAGATAAAACTATTATTCACCCCTAAATACTTCCCTTCTAAAAATTCCTCTTCTCAATAACATCTTATGCTAGCACCAAAACTGAACTAGTTACTTTTGCAAAACTTCTAGGCATAGCCAGCACATACTTCAACTAACCCAGAAAAATCACCAAAAACTAGATTCTCTGTACAGGATAAAAATATTCCTCTCAGATTCAGCAAGGTTAAATATTGCAACAGTCTTTCTACTTCCAACCCTACTCTATGCTTCCCCATATTCACAAGCCTACATGCTACTTAGTCGTTCCTCAAAACATGTGCAGTGCTATAAGAAGATAGCAAAGTCTGCCACCAACCAAGCCTAAAAAGCCCACAATGACACTGCAATGAAACAACTTCATTGATTACAGCTTCATTCATTCTCAAGTGGTAATAATCCACAAACTGCTATGCTCACCAGGCAAACTTCCAAACTTATAGGATATCATCTAACAGTACTGCCCTAACAGACCCTTCGTTCTACAGACAAAGCCTTTCTACAGACAAAGCCATTATTCCTCTAGGGTAGCACAATCAATCTCAGTGCTACATGGAAATATGTCTATACCCACATACACAAGAGTATTTTTCACTAACTGGTAACCTATGAGTGTCCTTTGAATATTACATTTCTACTGTTTATTGCAGTCCACACCAAACCTTTTGAACCAAAAAAAAAAAACAAAAAAAACAAATTGTACACTAATGCTTAAAGCCATGCAAGACACTAATTGTATGCCACACTGCTGTTTCACATTTTATTTCAATATCATTCTCCTGTTACTACATCTTTTTGAATCCTTCTTTTATACTTTGTAATGTTATGGCAACATCATCCTGAATGTTTACTGTGTTATTTGTAATTTGTGTTGTTATTTTACTACTGGAGTTTTTTTACTCATGGCCTCCACAGAAAAGGGGCACTGTTACCCAGTCTGACTTTCACTGTTAACACATGCTAAATAAATAAAACAAGTAAATAAAGTTATTGGATTGTTGGGACATCAAGAGTATGATTAGTCACCTGGTTGGTTCATCACTACACAGTTTTTATAAAATGGCTATTGACTTAGTAGGCTTTCACACCATTTTGTTTCTTTGTATTTGGTTTTGGCTGTGTGTATCTTGTCATGGATTTAGCAGTTGATTGACTGAATCCCAGAGCAGTTTTGGATTATTAGTGCGTATTTTTTATAGGATGAGTACTAGGTTTGCTTATCTTGAATAATGCATTGTTTTGTTAGATTTCTTAGTTGTCTCTATGTAAGTAAAATGGAAGCTGTTTATTTTTTGTCCAGACATTCCAGGTTTTGTCTCCGTTTTACGAGTTGTTGAGTTGCTAATGATAGTCATGAGGTAGGGTTGCCTTTGACTTTTTTAATCTGAGTGGGGATAGTGTGTTTAGAACAACTAGGAACATTTTATTGAACTCAGAGACAGCATGATTTATGGAGGGAGTCTTTAGTGACACCCATTTGAACAGATGTAGTGTATTAATAAAAATGACTTCATGAAAAGCAGTAAGTTTTCTTAGCAGCACTACTTCTGTTTTTTGGGGCTGTTGCTTTGTGTCTTACGGTGTAGACTAAGATAGTTCCATGGGGTGATATTTTATTTGGATATGACATTACTCCTTTCCAATACTCAGCATGGTTTCCGACCAAACCATAGCACCACCACTGCCTTACTCTCCTTTACTAACACTATCCTTCAGCATAAAAACAATGGCTATCTCTCCTCTGCTACTTTCCTAGACCCATCTAAAGCATTTGACATGGTCCTACACAAACAACTCATCTCTGTCCTCAGTAACCTATCCTTCTCTCAATCAGTCACCAACTGGTTTCAGAGTTATCTGTTTGACCGCCAACAATCCGTTGTATGACAGAATGACATATCTCCCCAACTACCTGTCTCCGTAGGGGTTCCCCAAGGATCCATCCTTGGATCCCTACTCTTCTCTGTTTTCACTAATAATCTAGCCTCTGCCACCAAACATGGCACACTCATACAATACGCAGATGACTCAACCATCATCTGCTCAGCCCAGTCCCTACCCAAACTGCAAAAAGTCACACAGGAAGCCTTTTCCTCTGTTGAAACTTGGTTATCTGATGCCCAATTAATACTCAACTCAAACAAAATTAAACTACTCATCTTCCAACCCACCAAACATGCCCAAAACAACTCTCACTTTAATATCACAGCAAAAGACAACACCACTATATACCTAACTGAACACACCAAATTGCTAGGAGTGAAATAGACAATAAACTAAAATTTGACATTCACATATCCATGACCTTAAAAAAAGTCCACAATAAAACTAGGAGCGTTATATAGAAATAAGCAACTTCTCACCAAAGCCGCAAAGATTTCAATAGCAAATTCCCACCTTATCTCCACCCTACTTTATGCCTCTCCAGTACATACCAACCTAAGGCAATGCGATCTAAACAAGCTAGAGACCTGCTACAACAAAATCACCAAATTCGCCACAGGGACATCCTACAGTAGTCACCACTATCTCTCACTTGCTGAATTGGGCTGGCTTGAACTCCCTCACCTCCTTCAATGGTATCAACTATCACTCGCCCACAAACTAGTAAACCATCCACTAAATGTCCCATCCCTCCAGAATCTACTCCAACCCTATCGCACCACCAGACCACTAAGATCCAGCAACAAAAATTACTTGCAGATCACTAAAGCCAATAACTCTGCTGGTGAAGCACTATTCTTTTGCGCCATAGCCAAATTATGGAACTCCCTCCCACTCACAATTACCTCCATACCATCATGCACCCACTTCAAAGCTTTACTAAAAGCACACCTAAAAACTTGCTGGCTATGCCCTTGCAACTCCCAATCTAATATCACCCACCCCATCCAACCACTACCTTTCTTTCCACCCCACTAACTACCTTGATTATAGCAAGCTCAGATGCTCATAAGCCTAGTACTTATTATAGAGCAGGAACTTCTTATTGTAACATTTGTTAATGTCTGTTATGTACTTCGCAGATAAAGATTCTAGTTGTCTACTGATGTACTATGTTCTTCATCTGTAAATATGTTTGTAATTAATTGCTATGTTAAATTGTTAATCGCTATGTAATCCAATGTAACTACTGTCTGTTTATTTTAACTGTGGAGCTTTTCTCTCCGGGCCTCTGCTGAAAATGGACCTAAGTCCAGTCGAACACTCCCGGTCAACAAATGTAAATAAATAAATTAGGATCTAGTTGAAGGTTGATTGTGGTTTTGTAATGTGTAGTTGGTGTGGTTATACGTTGGATTTTAAGATTGCATGGTTTGTTAATGTATATTAATATGACCCAATGCCATAGTTTCATCAAGGACTTTGGACTACCTTCCAGTGTTTTAGCATTGTTACCTGAGGATAAATGTGTTTTATATATATATATATATATATATATATATATATATATATATATATATATATATATCTAGTGATCTAAAATATATACATATATATATATATATATATATATATATATATATATATATATATATATATATATATATATATATATATATATATATATATATATATATATATATATATATATATATATGTGTGTGTGTGTGTGTGTATTGTATGCATATGGATCCCTATCAGGTGATGGAGTTTTTAGAAACTCAAAATATATATGACTGAAACTATGAGATCGAGTTTTTGAAACTTAAAGATTTTAGATGAAGATCATGGTACAGCAAGGATCATTAAATTTACCCTTTTCTTCACTGTAGTGTGATCTTGGAGTTGGTATATATAATTTCAGGTGGGGGGTTGCCCCCCCCCCCCCGCATAAATTTAAAAAAGTAGATTTTTTCTGATGTTTGTTGAAGTTTTAGGCAACTCATATATATATTTATTTATATGTATCTCTACATAAAATATGTGTGTGCATATACATATATATTTTCTGTCAAGCCTCTTCTATGGCTCTCAAGTCCTCACTAACCTGCAGTTCTCTCTCCTGTCTAAACTAGAATCTACTTCCAAAAAAATAGCTAGATTTGCAGCAGGGCAAACGTATCAGTCTCATCAGTGTCTTGCTCTCAAAAGCCTAAACTGATTAGAACTCCCCCACCAACTTCTCCTCTCTCAGCTTCAGATCATACATTCTGTTCTGTACTAGGCCTCTTCTTGCCCTGACCTACCCTTACTAGTCCCCTACTATTCACCCTCAGTTTCTCTGAAGGTCTGAACAAAACCTCCTCATTATCTACAAACCTAAAAGCAAAACTGGGCAAAACTTGTACAACTACTCTCCTGCACAAGCTTGCAACAAGCTCCCACTTCACATCCGGAATATTAATCACCCACAGAGATTCAAGATTGCTTTCAAAACCATTCTAAACAGTACATGGAACTGTCACTGTACCCACAATATACTCCTGATTCCCTCAGTCCTTCCTCTCAACTCTCCTCCTCTCTTCTTCCTATATCCAGTTGACTTCTTCTTGACTAACAAGATGTACATCTCCTACTCTATGCACTCTACTCTTTTTATGATATATTCCTCCTATCCTACTACTGTAAGATTTTTCCTCCTATCTGAATTCTATCTACAACTTTTGGTATTGTTAGGCTTATGTATTTGCTCCTGCACCTCTCAAAGTACCAAGGTATATCATTGTATATAACTTCGGATGTACAAATAAATTTGCTACTGTACATATCTATGCTACATGTATACATATATTAGGTAATTGTTTTTGCTACTGTACCACTCATAGTGCAGTGGTTTATACTGGAATATAACTTATTTTGTACAATTGTTTACACTTTGGATTTGTTATACTGCAATGAATATACAAAGTTTACACACCCCTGTTAAAATGCCAGGTTTTTGTGATATAAAAAAGAGACCACAATAAATCATTTCAAAACATTTGCCAGCTTTAATGTGACCTATAAACTGTACAATTCAATTGAAAATTAAACAAATCTGTTATGGGAAAAATATAAAAAATAAAAAACGTACAATAAGCCGGTTGCTTAAGTGTGCACACCCTTAAACTAATATTTTGTTGAAGCACCTTTTGATTTAATTACAGCATTCAGTCTTCTTGGGTAGGAGTCTATCAGCATGGCACATCTTGACTTGTCAATATTTGCCCACTCTTCCTTGCAGAATCGCTACAAATCTGTCAGATTGTGAGGGCATCTCTTGTGCACAGCCCTCTTCAGGTCACCCCACAGATTTTCTATTGGATTTAGGTCCGGGCTCTAGCTGGTCCATTCTAAAACTTTCATTTTATTCTGGTGAAGCTATTCTTTTATTGATGTGGATATATTTTTGGGGTCATTGTCACGGTGAAAGGTGAAATTCGTCTTCATCTTCAGCTTTCTAGCAGACGTCTGAAGGTTTTGGGCCAAAAGTGACTGGTATTTGGAAATGTTCATATTTCCCTCCACCATGACTAAAGCACCAGTTCCAGATGAAGAAAAGCAACCCCAAAGCATGATACTGCCACCACCATGCATCACCATGAGGATGGTGTTCTTTTGGTGATGCAAAGTGTTTTTGTGCCAAACTTACCTTTTGGAACTGTGGCCAAAAGTTCAACCTTGGTCTCATCAGACCATAACACATTTTCCCAAATGCTTTTGGGAGACTTGATGTATTGTTTTGCAAATTTTAGCCAGGACTGGATGTTTTTCTGTGTAAGAAAAAGCTTTTGTCTTGCAACCCTACCCCATAGCCCAAACATATGTAGAACATATACATATGGTTGGGAGGGTGGCCTAATGGTTAAGATGTTTGCCTTACAAACACAAGGTGCAGGATTTGAGTCTCTCAAGGGATAATTGGCTAGGCTTAAAATGGCTCGCAAGGGAAATTAGCCTAGTACTAATCTATGAACCTATGAATACAGGAGATTGTTGTCACATGTAGTACACAACCAGTACTTGCCAGAAATTCCTGCAGCTCCTTCAGTGTTGCTGTAGGTCTCTTGGCAGCCTCCCTGACCAGTTTTCATCTTGTCTTTTCATCAATTTTGGAAGGACGTCCAGTTCTTTGCAAAGTCACTGCTATCCCATACTTTCTCCACTTTTTGATGACTGTCTTCACTGTGTTCCATGGTATATCCAAAGCTGTGGAAATTGTTTTGTACCCTTCTCCTGACGGATACTTTTCCACAATGAGATCCCTTTGATGCTTTCTGAGCTCTCTGTGAACCATGAATTTTGCTGTTGCAGGCAACTGAGTAAATGTCAGGGAAAATCCTACTAGGACAGCTGAACTTTATCTGGGGTTAATCAGAGTCTCTTTAATTGATGGCAGGTGTGTACCCAAGAAGAATGAATGCTGTAATTAAATCAAAAGGTGCTTCAACAAAGTATTAGTTTACGGGTGTGCACACTTATGCAACCAGCTTATTGTATGTTTTTTATTTTTTATATTTTCCCCCTAACAGATTTGTTTTTCAATTGAATTGTACAGGTTAGAGGTCACATTAAAGGTGGGAAAAATTTTGAAATGATTTACTGTGGTCTCATTTTTCTATATCACAAAAACCTGGCTTTTTAACAGGGGTGTGTACACCTTTTATATACACTGTGTATATATATATATATATATGCACAGTTTTGGTTTTGTTAAGCTACCTATTTCTTTTTGTTTATACAATCTGGATTTGTGACATTATTTGACTGTTCTATTTGTGGAGCTTCTCTCCCTGGGCCTCTGCTGAAAAATGGCTTTTGCTCAGTCAGACCAACCCGATCAACAAGTGTCGAATAAATAAATAAATAAATATTTAGTTATAATTACCCATGTTTGTGATTGGTTGCTAGCTGTTTAGTTTTAGCATGGTTAGTAGGATTTTCAGTTTAGAGAAAGCAGAGTGTGGGGGAAAGGGAGTATCAAGTGTGTTTTTGTATTAAATAATGACACTGACAGCTGTTTTATTACTCTGTTTAATCTAATGTTATTGCCTTGCAGGGCAATTTCTTCATTTTTTGAATCTTGTTAGAGACAGGTTTCAGTGCAACTAAAATATCTGGAATATGTAGTGCTATCCGTGCCTGCACTTCAGAAAGTTTCTTATAAGTACTTCTTAAGTTTCCTTCTTGGTATTGTCTATGTTTTCTATTTCTTACCTGTTCCTGCACTTCTTTCTTTTGATAACTTTCTTGACTTCTACATTCCATTACCAGCTTTCCTTATATACTTTATTTCCATACCTAGTTCAGCCATTTATATGTTTTGTTGCCTTCACAGCTGCTTTTCTGAGATGATGCCATTCTTTTTAAGCTCCAGCTATTTCCTCTTTTGTGGAAGATGCTAGAGCCTTGAGTATTTTGCTGACCTCATGAGCTTTCACTTCAGTCAGTTTGCAGGTCTTTAGTCTAGTCTCTGGTGACCATAAGGCCTTCTCTTATGAATTCATGCAGGTGATTGTGGTCACTGTTGGTTTATGGAGGGGGTCAACTATTTCATTGGGATGACGTAATCTCAGACTTTATCCTGTTGCCCTTTTCTTGCTAGGAGTATGTCTACCTAAGTTGCGTGATGACAATGCTTGCACATTACCCCCAAGTTCCTCAGACACAAAAAGGAATAATAAAGGCCAGAAGTTAACCGCAGACCTGCATCACCAAAAATTACTAATCACGTCTGTTACTTCTCACTCATAGTGAAGGCATCAAGAATTGAAAGAGTATGCAGTAACTTACTTTTAACCAGAGAGCAACACTCTTCATAGGTAACATACAAGAAAAAGCAAAATAATTGAAAGAATTTGCTAAGTGTTTGGTCATTGGTATGTCCTTGGCTATATCTGTAAATGAATGAGGCAATGTGTATTCTTGCAAAAATGTATTTATTGACACAGCCTTAAGGGCACCGTAGTGTCTTAGCTGCATGGCTTCTGAATGCCCATGACTTTTTACTTTGTAAGTATTTAGGTTTACATTCCTACCAATAAAGTCAGTCCCTACTAGCTGTAGATATTTAATGCTGTGCCCTTTTTCAGAGCCTGAAACACTGGCAGTTCTAAAAGTGGTCAATTGCATATATTCCATTGGCCTCCAATACAGGAGGTTTAAGGTATTAGACAGAGAAGAGTCACGCTTGGTTAAATCTTTCTAGAACTTTTTACTGAATTTAATTGTATAACTTGTCGCATCACCCTGATACACTTTTTTTTCAGCCAGCCAGTGTATCTGGGTGATCCCATAGTAGAATATTCCATCAGAAAGGGAAAGATGATCCCAACCCTTGATTACCAGTGTAAAGCCATTTGGGCCAGTAATACAAGTTACTATTTGTGCCATTGTTAGAGTAAAGCACAAGTAAACCAATTCATGATCCTATGGGAGCAACCATTCAGAAACTGCACCTCAATATTTGCCCACATTGGAAAACGGATGTCTAGTTTAGACAGAGACTGAAATAGTGTGAAATCTTTTAGGTACATTACGATATAAATCTAGTTCACCCTACTATGTAAAAGATGTAGTAATTTCTTGGCTCATCCTATGTGTACCTTTCCAGGTAAACCACATAGCAAGCTTATTGATTTTATAAAACCAAATATATTTATGATTACCATGGATATTCCTAATAGAAGTATTCCCTTTTAGATAAAATAATACCATGTTTACACTAATTCTTTCTGTCAGAGACATGTTCAACCTGGCCAATAAATTCATCTTAAGAAAGAATTGTTCCTATAAGGTTTTCAAATTAATCTTGATCATTTTGAGATAGATGACTGCAACTTGATCCTAAATGTTATTGTGGACATTTCTTGAGGAGAACGGAAACTGATGAATACTCATAATTGTTTGCCTTGCTGAGTTTGTCAGTGGAACTATTTTAGTTTTGCTTTCATTGGCTTTCTATCTGGAAACATGGACAAAATATGTCAGTTGTCACTTCTAATATAATACCTCTTAGCTAAGGTCTTCTGTTAAAGCCAAACAACCAAACTTATACAACAGAGAGCAAATATCTGTCTATAAACTTCTGGCCTGTAAACTCCTTTAATATGTATGTCTGTGTTACAGGATCTATAGTCAAGAATAATGGAGTGGGAGCAAGGGTCATCCTTTCAGAGTACTCTTCAAAAGTCAGAATGAGGCTGTGATTGTAGGTGTGGTTAATATTCTCACAAAAAGGGGGTTGATTTAGATCTTTCACTAGTAAGAAAATCTGTTGAAGAAGCTATGTTGCTTGAATACTGACCACAATAACTTCCAGCAGATTGAATTAAGTATTTTTTTCAAAGGATGCAAAAACAAAAGCCACTTGCTTATGCAATCTCTTTAGTATTTATATGAAATAGAGTCCTTAGGTGGTCAGTGTTGGATCACCCTTTTATAAATGCAGCCTGGTCATGGTGTACCAGCTATAGTAACATAGGTTAGTGGTGCTCACCAAGGTTACTGACAAACAATTCAGTTTGAAGTTTGTTAATGAAGTTTGACTATAGCTGCTATACTCTCTTTTAGCATAGTTTAAGGATTGCTATGATCCTTGGCTCCTACATAGAAAATCATATGCTTTCTATGGTGAGCATCTCTTTCAATACTATACTTAAGAGGGTCAGTAACATACAATGTTATGGTCTACAGATTCTAACAATGACAACATCTGGTTATATCATAATTTCTGTCTTGAAAGTAGATGAATGCCAGACATTACCTCTTCCTTCATGTTTGGTATTTCTAAGGTAGAAATGTTATGTTGCAAAAATTGTGGAAGATGAAGATGCCGAAAAACTCTGCATGTGATATATATCCTCCCAGTGTTATCTTTTACATTTTCTGTGTAAAAGAATTTATAATGTTATAAATTATAATTTATAATTGTATAACTAGAATAAATTATAGCATTTTATTTTTAAAAATTTCAATAAGTTCAATTGGTATCCGGTTGCAAGAATAACTTCCATTCCCTAATGCTAATAACTGTCATATCAGACAAGGATCTCCCTTACTTAAGCCTGGATGCCAGATGGTATTCTCATCTCTCCCTTGTGGCTCACACTTGTAAATCCACTCTACCTCGGTAAAATTTACAAAGAACTTGACAGTGTGAAAAACACATTTTTTGAATAATTATTAGAAGATAGTTCATAGGAAAACAAGGAAGAAAAAAGAGGAACATTTAAAGCAATTTCTGAGAAAGGTAATACTGAAGAGGTCATAAAAAGGTGGTATAGATAGGGTTAAAGGTTACAAACATTGTAAAATTCCTGTGAGCTGGGTTGTGTTGTTTGTGGCACCAGTGCATTTCATTTTGGTACATACTGAGATAAGTATTAACACACACTTTACATACACCAGTTGTTAAATATATTATAAATAGTAATAGGAGAATTTTGGCAGTTGACATTGGTATTATGAAAGTGGTTGGTGATTCTCCTATTTTTATTAATAAACAGAGGTATAATTTGGATATTTATGAAAAACAAAATGAATTGCAAGAAACTAGCAATGGGTAAGTAATACTTTTGCAGGATGTTAATGTAACTAATGTAGGCATTTGGAAAATCAGTCTTTTTATTGTATTAACACTAAAACTAGTTATCAAATACTTTAAGTATTACAATTGCATATAATGTAGTGTATGTTGCAGGGAATACAGTATGCAATGCATTCTCTATTAGAAAGATGATTATGAAATTGAGATGGAGAATTTATGAACATTATCATGCTTTAAAAATAAACTAGAATAATGTAGTGTTTCATTTAAACTGTGGGAATATTAAATGTTTCTTACTGTTTGTATTGGACAGTACTGAAACAGACTTAAGAGGTAGACATGCTAAAAATGTGTTAGGTTACAAAGAACGTTGCTGGTAAACACGGTTCAATATTTCATGTTTACCTAGTCTCAAAGATAATTTTAATTCCAAGTATGTGCAAGTGAAGCATACATTAAAATCAACATGCATTTTCAGGTATTCAATTGTTTTAACTGTGATGACACTAATTATTTAATTATTTGTTATTTAATGCATTGTTTCTGCAGGTTACATTAGATTCTGAAGAAGTCTATTTGAATAAGGTAAAATGCTTGCTTGCTTTTACTTTGTAAATTAAATTTTTATGTCCTCAGCCTTTTGACAGTTGTTCTTATTTTGTTTTATTTTATTTTGTTGTTTAGTTTGACTGCAAGGGCAGCATACATCCTCTCAAATTCTTAGCACAATAAATCTTTCCAAATCCAAAAATAAGTTGAGGAAAAAATTCCAAAAATAGAGTCAGAACTTAATTACTGCTTTTATTAAGTTAGCTAGAATGCCAGCTTTTGCAATAGCATACATTTTCTGAAGGATATGACATTTGAAACTCAAAGTTGTGTCATTATTTAATTACTTCAATCCTCCTTTGAGCACTGCTACAGACCCCCCCCCCATTGTGGATTCTCCTGACCACATCTAGGGCCATATGCTGACATGCATACATCTGGGGCCACCACACATCTCTGACCTGTATGTCCCCATCAGTCTGTCCACTCTCAGATAGTAGAGAATCTTGGTTATTATGCACAGGCACACGGACTGTGCCCATAGTATGAAAAGGGGATCTGTGGGTTGCACTGCCTGAAATGTGCCTACTCATCCCTGTCATCATCATCAGATACTATGAATCATCCAACATCAGACAGAGGTAGTTGCATAATACTGGTGCCAAACACTGCTTCACCTGTGAATGCACCAAAACAAGACATTTCCAGTGTAAGTATGCCCAAGCACCACAACTACCCATGTTAGTGATATCATTACAACAGGTGCATAAATGCAAATTATCAGGCACATAACCTCCCACAGATAGGTGCAATACATACACACACACACACACACACACACACACACACACACACACACACACACACACACACACACACACACACAAACGCACAGCACAAAACATTGCAGCAATTATCTTGTATAAAGATGACTGAACAGAGACAAAGTTACACTGGCACATGGCAACCTAGGTTTGTAACACCCAACTTTACCATGCTGGTATGCTACTAAGCCAGTACACTTGGAGGGCAATCTACTCTTACAGACAGCATTTTACAGCTATACTGACAGAAAAACTGAAATAATCTTTACAGTCCCTATAAGTGCACAGCATACATACATGTTCACATTGTAAAAAGAGAAAGCATTAACAAGTAACACAAACCTTAAAGTTTGCAGGTTTCTGTAGTTCTGCAACAACTTTCTCAGTTGTATCATATACATAGGTTCATAGGTGTTTACTAGGCTAATGACCACAGGGGCCATTTTAAGCTTAGCCATTTATCCCAAATCTCTGACAAGTTCTGATAAATGTAAGCATGGGCCTGGGAGATGAACCATTTACAGGTTACCTGTGTCCATTAGAGACATAGGAGCAAAACCAGGATGGATTTCTGGTTCCACATCCAATTGTCAATTGGGTTAGGGAGGAACTCTGCTTCACATGGATGGGCAGCCTGTTCCATAGATGAGGTAGTCTCTGGGATACATACCTATCTCTCCAGCAGGTCCTATTTATATCACAGGCAATGTTTAAGTCTTTAGAATGGGTAATACTGGTGCTGTTTGTTTTGTGGATATGCAGGAGGTCCACCAGAATCGTGTCTGACAATGCCCTTATGCCAGGCATAGATCTCCACTCAAAAGCCTATAGGAGAAAATACAGGGATAGGGACTTGAGGAGGTCTACATTGGACATTGTACTTATGCCCTGTATTCCTTTAGTGAGGAACCTCTGTGGATGTTCTATTTGTTGGATAAGCCTGGAAGGTACATACCATTGTACTCAATGATAGGTCTGATGAATGCTGATGAATACAGTGGAACAATGACTTCCTTGGACTTAGATGCCATACCTTTGTTTATAAGTTGCACAACATAGAATGATTTCCTCAACACTGTAGACACATGATGGTCAAAGGTTAGATTACTATCTATGTGTGTCCCTAAGTCCCTGACTACTGGTTCAACTCTAAGGGGTGTGTTTTCAATATGATAGTTACCAAGGATGGATGACTTCCCAAAGGTTACTGTTATGCATTCCTTGGTATTTAGTTTTAGTCCATGGCTCTGACACCAGTTTTTTTTCTGTATCAGCCCCTCCTAGAGAACATTTGTGTCAGTGTGAAATTCAGTGACAGCTCCTAATTTGCTATCATCTGCAAATTTAGTCAGACAAAGACCACTGATATTGGCCATGACTTCTAAGAAGTAAATGCCAAAAAGGAGCAGTCCAAGGACTGATGCCTGAGGAACTCCACTTATGACTGACCTCTTTGTAGAGGTACAAACCCCAGTTCTAACCTTCTGGGTCCTGTCTGTGAGCCAGTTGGCTCTTCACTGGGTGACATATGGGTTTGCCCCTAACCTCTTGAGTTTGTCAATAAAGCCCGAGTGGGGTATTGTGTCAAATGCCTTGGCCAGGTCAAGGTAGGCAGTGTGAACAATTTTGCCCTCATGTATTGCTTTGGTGACCTTCTCAAAGAAGTCTACCAGGCTGAGTAGGCATGATCTGGCCTTGGTAAAACCAAACTGGGTTTGATGATGTTCTCTGCACCATGTTGTGATTATTTTGTGTAAATTTTCCATCTGGTCACAGTGTGTATGCTAATTAGTTATCAATGCATTATCATTTCTGAACTGCTCAAGGTGCATCATGAGTAGACCAGGTAAACCTCCTACTGAGTTCTACATGATGTTGGGCGCACATCTAAGCACCTATGGTGAGCTTTGCACATGCACAGAATGCCTATATATCAAAGGAGTGAGAAATTGTCAAGCTGATTCACAACTTCCAAGTATACCTCATTAGGAGTAATGTTATACAAATTAGCTCTTAAAGAGCCATATTCCTAAAACATACACATTGAAAGAGTCTGTCACACATTCAAGTGTTATAAATACGTTTAAGTAAAAGCCATGGAAAATTGTATTGAATGCTATTAATATGGAAAAATGTCAAAGGAAAAAACTTCAAAGACCAATTCACGTAAGGTTCAAGTATGGCACCCTTTATTTCTTGCAGCAAGGAGACAAAACATGCAGATACAGGATTTTGTCTAAATTACTAGTAAGCAGCATGCTTCTTTTATACAGTTCTATGAAATGTTACTTTTCTATGGTTGATGTAGTTAGACACAGCTTTCTGTATTATTCTACAGAAAATGTTACTTAGATTTCCTGCTGACATGTTCAGGTTTAAAACTCACTATGTGTTACATAGAAAATGTTATTTGGATTTCCTGCTGACATGACTGGATTTATGAAAAACATTTGAGAAAAACAACCTGGCCTTGGGGCTTATTTTTTGCCCACTACAAACTTTCTATTCTTCAATTGTGCAGTTCTAATATATATGTGTTACATTTCAAGGTACATTTCTAGCTTAGGTACAAGTAATGCTGACTACGGTTTATACTTTCAAGCAGCCTTTGTTTTCATTATCAATAGCTTCTGCAGCTGTGTACTTTCGGCATAAGCAGAAAATCAATAACTCTTTGTTTAAGTCTCATGACATTAGTAGAAATGAAACATCTATTATTATTTTCATGATACTAGCAGAAATCAAATGCTTTCCTGTTAATTTCCAAAGCATAAGCAGATTATAGCTGCACATATTTTTATGACATAACAGGATTGGAATGTCTCTAGTCGCTCGTGCAGATTCATGCAGTGTGAACAGAATAAATGTGTTAACCCTTTTTAAACCTCGAATGCGCTAAGCATGCATATTATTAATACATATTTTTCTAACAAAAAATAACATTGTTGAAACATATACTGTCACATTTTAATCAGTCCTTTATATTCCAAATAATATTTGTAAGGTGTCAGCAGAGATGCTTACATATTGCCCATTTGATCAACAATCTCACACTCTCCAAAGCCAAGAACACAGCATCCATGGGACCAGACAACATCCCAGGCTGTGTTCTACACGAACTACAGAACGAACTGGCACCCCACCTAAGTACCATGTTCAATCATAGCCTCACCTCAGGCTTTGTGCCTGCTGAATGGCGCACAGCAATAGTTATCCCACTCCACAAGGGGGGAGCCACCATGGACCCCGGGAACTACTGCCCTGTTAGGCTGACGAGCCTGGTCTGCAAGGCCATGGAACATATCATCATGGAAATTATAAACAAAGACATTGATAATCTCCAAACTCTGGACCCCACCGAGTTCAGGTCTGTAAAAGGCAGATCATGTCTCCTAAACCTGATAGACTTCTTTGAAGCAGTCACCAAAGCCGTAGACAAGGGTAAGGTGGTTCACACAGCCTATCTAGATCTTGCCAAGGCTTTCGACACCATCCCCCACTCTGGAATTATAGATAAACTCACTAAACTAGGTATAAATCCCTATGTCACAAGATGGGTTGCCAACTGGCTCACCGACAGAACCCACATTGTGAAAGTAGCAGACTCAAATCCGACTGCAGACCAGTGACAAGTGGAGTACCACAGGGTTCAGTCCTGGGTCCTCTCCTGTTTGGTATCTACTTCTCTGAAGTACAGGCTAACACAGAAGGTCTTTGGCTAATCAAGTTTGCAGATGACTGCAGACTAGGAGCCATAATTGAAACTCCTAACGATTTGGACATCCTACAAAAGGGCCTCACTGAGACAGATGCCTGGTGTCAAAGCCATGGCCTCAAGCTCAATGCCAAAAAGTGCATTGTCATCCCCTTTGGTAAAAACTCTGTACCCATGAACTACAACATAGGCGGTAATATACTTAACACTGAAAGTGTGATAAGAGACCTTGGGACACAGGTGGACAGTAGTCTCTCCTTTGATAATCACATCGCCACAGTAGTCAGGAAATCCTTCTACGTGGCACACCTCATCACAAAAGGTTTCTCATCCAGAAAAAAAGAGGTCATTGTTCCCCTCTACTCATCACTCATTAGACCCATTATAGAGTACAATGCCCCTTTTCGTATGTACCTTACAAGACATCTACAACAACTGGAAAGGCCACAGAAATACCTCACAAAGAGGATTACCAGCCTCAAACACATGCCCTACACAGTCTGTCTCAAAAAACTCCAGCTTTACTCCGTCGCATATCGCCTACTCAGAGGTGATCTCTGTGTAACATACAAAGCTATGTCAAACCCAGAGCTGTTGGACATGCTCCACTTAAAGAAATCCCAATCCCTCTGAGCTACACACTCTAGGGACCTAAACCTTGTCACCACAATAAACAGAACATGCTGGAGAGATAGATTCCTGTCCCAGAGACTTCCTATACTTTGGAATAAACTACCTATCTATATCAAACAAAGCTCCTCATTAGCACTCTTCAAAAAAAATCTTGATGATTGGATGGGAAATAGGAAATTCACCCTGGGATCACCTCTATGGCTCTGCTCGACAGTGACACAGAAAAATCATTTTCTTGGGTGGCAAAAGCCAGGGTACCTTTTTGGCTGGGCTTATATAGGCCCCAGGACCGGTAGCCTAGTACCTACCTATGAACCTATGAACCTATTATGTGAAGTGAGGTGGATGTTTCACATTCTATAGATGTATAGGTTCACAACAATGGTCATGCTATCTCTAAGCATTTGAAGTTGTGGCCATGCTATCCCTAACCATCTGAAGATGGATTCTCTGTTAAGCATACATTTTCTGTAGCAAACAGAAGGATGGAGGTCTGCCATGTTTTACACCTTAAAGAGCACATTGGAAACATAATTGTATAGTATCTATGTTTTATTAATATGCCATTCCATCTCCTGTTCTCCTTCTGCTATCTTCCAATTGTCATATCTGTCTTATTCTTAGATTTCCAACCGTTAATCTGGTCAAAACATAGATAAACACAAAACAGGCATCCAAAAAGGGCTTTTGAAATTAAATTCATACTTCTGTACTGCTTTATTGTATAATGATTGTCATAGCACAGGATTGCTAGTCATCAGTGAACAGAGGGTAATGCTAATTCTCCTCATATAGCAAACACAAAGAAGCTTCCTATGCATTCCTTAAGACTTTGCCATTCATCATGCACCTGAGATGACTGTTGCTGCATGTGAATAAGCAATTCTGACACTGAAAAAAAAAATCAAAGTAATGCAATATGATTGTGTTCTCTATGTCTACTTCCATAGCACATTATTGTAATGATAGGATACTTCCATTTCTGTTCACTGGGTGTACGGTTCTAATTCACTGAGGGTAGCATGCTGTTTTACAGTTTTGTTTCCGTCTGTAGCTGTAGTCCATTACACTCAATATCTTTTAATGCATTTCATTTCAGAGTTTCAGTGACATAACTGGGTAGACTATGACTGAGCCACGTGTGTTTGAATACGATCACACGTGTTTCTGTTGTCTTGATCCTGTGTCCTGTTAAACAGCAATGTGTTTTATTGATGTGTGTCCTGTGAGGATATTCTGCTTAGGGTCTTTCTGTGACATACTCAACACAGTGGTGCAGCAGTTAATGTTGTCACCTGACAGCAAGAATTTCCCCCAGTTCATTTCTTGGCTGGGCTGCCTTCCGTGTGGATTCTGCATGTTCCCCTGTGTTTACCTAGGTTTCCTCCCGCATTCCAAAGACATGCAGTAGGTGGATTGGAAATTTTAAATTGACCATAGGTGTGAGTGTGCATGTTTGAATGTGGTGTGAATGAACTACTGCAGCAGGGCTTGCCAACAGGTTATGTAAACCTTGGCTCTAGATGATTATCAATGTTGAAGTGACACCCCATCCTGATATGGGAAAAAGGGGTTGTGGATGGATGGAATAAAGTGTGAAACTCCATTATTGTTGAAATAGTGAATGATGTTCTCTGATATATTATGTTGAAATTAAATATTCCTATCATTGATGTGTACCTTTTGCCCTTTATAACAAAATGTGTGTATGTCTGTCTGTGTTGCGTACCCCTCCTGTGGCTATCCTAGTTATTGCAATAATATGGAGCCTATCTCAGTGGCGGTCTTGGGTTCATACCATTGAGGTCTTTCGTTCAACTGAACATCCCTTCATGGTGCACATTCAGTATTCAATCACATTGGTAACTTTAACATGGCGCAAAATAAAATAAGCACAATACACACATGCACACAAAAGACTGTGGGGAGGGCACTTCTGTGTTCAAACATTGTTTGACATGTGCAGATGGTAAAGTATGTGAAGGGTCTGCATCCCCTGATTACTTAAGTCTAACATTACTTCTTTTGAGATCTTCCTTACTGTTGCAAAGCTCCCTGCAAATATAAATTGTTTGACATGGCTGATATAATTTACTATGTGGTGTAGGTAGTAAACAGGTCAAAAGAGTAGGAGTTAGGCAGGCAGTGTTACAAATCCTGTAATTTATAAGTCATGGCATTGTCACCAGTGGCTGTGATGAGCATACTCATCTCAGTTGTTTTGGAAATCATTCCATGTGTGCATATTCTGGAAGCTTAATCTTTCAAGATAAATATAATTGATATCCTATTATTAACCATCTTAACCTGGAGTAGTTACTGAGCATGTATTCTCAGCAGCAATACTACTCCTATGAGTCATTTCTTGCATCAGATAATTCTGCACCAGGCAATAATACATAGGAGCAGAGTCACTGGAGGTGGTAATTTTATTACTCATCAATAAATTGATAGAAGAGGTTGTGGGGGAGATACTGAACTGAAGGTTTGATGTCCATATCACCCATATTGAGACCACGCTACAACAATTCTATGAGTTGATTTCCTGTCTAAATCTGCCTGCAGTTACTCAGACATGCATGATCCAATGGTGCAGAGTGGTTTCCCACTGTGTTGGATCTAGGAGAAATGGATCTCCAAACACCCATCCTATCCCCAAACACAGTACTCCCTCTCTGTTTTGTGTCTATAACAACCCTGTAATATCACAGTCCTTCCTTTATCTTTTTTATGTCCTCTGTTTGTTTGATGTCTCATTTATCACTGTGTTACCCCTCCCTCAGTCTGTTACCCCACACCCTATCAATCATGTCTATCTTTCACTGCTGCCTAATCTCCTACTCTTACCTACCTCTTAAATCCCTGACTTCCTACCCCAAATTTCCCTTCTAAAAGAAAAAAGGTACCTTCACTGTAAGTTACACAAGTGATATGGTTCAAATGATCAGTCTACAAAGTGTGTTATTTTAGGACAATATTTACAATGTCATTATCGAAAAAGTTATAAAATAATAAAGATAACCATGATTATTTAGAGAAGAAGGTGAGAGATATGATCTTCTCCCACCTTCATTCTGATCATTCCTGAATTGCTCTCCTAATGTTTTATTGTCTGTTTGCTTCCCATTTTCACATTTGCCCTATGTTCCTATTTCCAATCTTTAATCTGGTCAAAAATGGATGAACACTACAGACATATACTTGGCCTTGAATGGATTTTAAACAGTAAACCTCACCATAACAATAAATAGGATGTGCTGAAGGGATATATTCCTGTCCCAGAGACTTCCCATGCTTTGGAACAAGATTCCAATCTACATGAGGCAGAGCTCCTCACTAACATTCTTCAAGAGAAACCTTGAAGAGTGGATGGGAAACAGAAAGTTTACCCCGGGAATCACTGCAGTGGCTCTGCTGGACAGAGGCACAGGGAACTAATGTAAGGTGGTGGCGAAAGCCAACACATTCTGGTTAGGCTTATAAATGCCTTCGGGCAGATAGACTAGTACCTACCTGTGAACCTAGTAACTATTTCTGTACTTGTACATTGCGTAACAGTTGGCATAGAGCAGCATTATTGGTCAGATGTTAACAGAGGGTAATGCTTATTCGACAGCTGGCATAGAGCAGCATTACTGGTCAGATGTTAACAGAAGGTAATGCAAATTCAGGAGTTAACATAGAGCAGCATTATTGGTCAGATTTTAACGGGGGGGGGGTAATGCTAATTTGACAGTTACCATACAGTAGCATTACTGGTGAGATGTTAACATAGGGTAATGATTATTCAATAGTTGGCATAGAGCAGCATTACTGGTGAGATGTTAACATAGGGTAATGCTTATTCAACAGTTGGCAAACAGTAGCATTACTGGTCAGATGTTAACAGTGGGTAATGTTTATTCAACAGTTACCATACAGTAGCATTACTGGTTAGATGTTAATATAGGGTAATGCTTATTCGAAAGTTGGCATAGAGCAGCATTACTGGTCAGATGTTAATGGGGGGGGGGTAATGCTAATTCAACAGTTGCCATACAGTAGCATTACTGGACAGATGTTAACAGAGGGTAATGCTTATTTCACAGTTGCCACAGAGCAGCATTACTGGTCAGATGTTAATGGGGGGGGGGGGTAATGCTAATTCGACAGTTACCATACAGTAGCATTAATGGTCAGATGTTAACAGAGGGTAATGCTTATTCGACAGTTACTATACAGTAGCATTACTGGTCAGATGTTAACAGAGGGTAATGCTTATTCGAAAGTTACCATACAGTAGCATTACTGGTCAGATGTTAACAGAGGGTAATGCTTATTCGACAGTTACCATACAGTAGCATTACTGTTCAGATGTTAACAGAGGATAATGCTTATTTGACATTTACCATACAGTAGCATTACTGGTCAGATGTTAACGGGGGGGGGGGGGTAATGCTAATTTTCCTCCTACAGCAAAATAAAGAAAATTCCTATGGATTCACTAATACTTTGCTATCCATTGCACATCTGAGCCAAGTGTCAGTCTGCATCAGTAAACAATTCTGATGTAATTAAAAGAACGTAGGACAAATTATTTCTATGTAAACTCTTTCATGGCTTAATGTAGGACTGATATGGGGAGTCTATTTCAGTGCACTCATTGTAGGGTCTAAACCACTTAGGGTGGGAAGCTGTTTCACATTTATCTTCTCATTGTTCAACTGTCTTCATTATACAGGAGAATGTATCCCATTTGCAGTCACATATCAAGAAATAAAAGGGAAATAATTTAATTTTTTTACCAGTCTGCAAATGGTGCACAATTATCTGATATGTCTCAATTATTACCCATGCAGACAGCCTTACTTGTACCCCTGCATAATGCACTGATATGGAGTATGCAGCTATAAGAGACATGCATTACACTCCACTGAGATAAACCTTACCTTGTCTCACATCTCCATCTAGCTCAGTCCCTATGTCATCATCTTTCTGATATCAAGTTTCAATATTTCATGTAACTGTGACCTGTCAGGCTCATGGAGTACAAGTTCTTATCTGGCTTCAAATCATACTTCATTGATCTGGAGCATGTCAGTTATATGAGTATGATTTCCATTTCAGTAACTGTGTACCTTGCATCAGTCTTACAGACAGTGACACAGTCAATGTGTTGATGACTGTTTCGCATTTGAGCTTAACCTCAATGCCTAAAAAGAAAACAGTAATGATACAAGTTGACAAGATTACTTTAACTATAACACCTTCCATGGCTCATTGCACTACTTTACTGATGTTTGAGTTGTCATTAAGTTATTTTGAGGGCTGTGACCCCTGATTACTGGAGTCTGTCTAACATTGTTTATTTCTCATTTTTCCCCATTATTGCAGTACTCACTTCAGATGTGTGCTTTGTGATAGCTGTTTTATGGCTTTTTCTGTGGCTTCAGTGGATATTAAATATATCTACAGAAGGTAAGATGGAGGAAAGAGTTCCATTCTGAAGAGGCATATATTATGTCAGTGTGAATTACATTGCCTATCATGTACTAATGAGTTAAAGAACAAGTATAATGCAAGGTATACTACTTGGATACAATAGTTTGACTGCTGTGGATTTTCGATCCCCTAAATGCTGTCTTTCCTTTTAATCCTGCCCATTTTCATTTACAGGCACTGTTAATAATATCCAGCCAAATGTGTGCCTTTTAACATCTTCTGTAGAACTTCTTCAGTATCATTAGTATCTAGTGTACAGGTCAAATTAATGTGAATTACATGGACAGGGGTTCAAATCCATTGAGTTGCATGTACTAACAGTTGACAATTAATCCATAACTTGCAATAAGATGAAACAATGCATATAGGTAATAAGGGTAAACATAACAAGTGTAGGTTGCAGTTTCCCATTACAATTTAATTTGTCAGTACATTTGGGGGTGAGTTGTGATCCCCTTATAGTTGTATGTTGTTTAGTGATGCTCAGTTTTTTCAGTATTACAAAGTCATACTGTAATAGTGTACTACATTAAAGTTACTAACTTCCCAGTGAACATTATCACAGCACATACATGGTCAAAAGGCATTTTACAGTAAGCAAATTCATCTGTCTGTGGTATAATTTGCATACTGGTTTGGCAGAGAGCAACTTAGCTATCACGTAACCACAGAGAAATGATACTTCTCATCACATGACAAAAATTGAAGAAATCTTTTGAACAAACTAAGAACTCCGCCTTATGTCATGCAAGTACACTGACTTCTAATGTGTGACACCAGGCAAATACTGACATACAGGGAACTTAATAGTTGAATTGTCCAACCTCCTATATGTCTTTGTAATGACAATGTGATGTGTACATTGTCAGTAGATAATGGATATGATTGTGCATTTCTGATTGTTATAAATGATTCATTTTATAATCTTCCACAGTGTCTTAACATTTGAGGGAATTGTGTGTTTAAGTAAAACCTTATTACAAGTTCTTCTCTGTTGTCTCTTGCTAATTTGATGGTTTTCAGCATATCAGTAAGGCAGGCAGGGGTTCAAACCCATGGTGGTCTCTCTTCTGGAATACTGACAAAAACATTATCTTTTTCTAATAGCCTGCCATTCAAGTATAAAATGAGGCAAATATGATACATGCATGTCAGAGCTGCCATGTCTCAGTCTACTATTGGTGATATAAACAGTGGTTAATGAGTTTTCATCTCCACAGCTGTTGTCTAGTATGTTATTTTTCTCTCTTTAACACTGTTCTAACATTTCCATGAAATGTGTGTATTCAAACCTCATTAACATACATTCTTCTGTGGTTACTCTTGCTAATGCTATGTCTGTACAACATCACTAAGAAAAGGCACACATTTTGTTTGTCCTGCTATATTTTGCATTGTTCATATAAAATGTATTTTTCATTCATACTTTTTTTTACCATTGTTTCTTTGGCATGCTATGCTAATACACTGTTCTGTGGAATATATGCTTGCAAAGTGGCAGGTGTTCAAACCAGGTATGTGCAGTTTGGATGTCCTGTTATAATATGTACTATTTACTAGAAATGTAATTTATTTTCTCCCACTGTTTCTGTGGCATACTTTGCTAATGCAATGGTCTGGAGCACATCGATGATGTAAGCATGGGTTAAATCCCATAAAGGCAGGGCTGTCCTTTAGCGGTATCATGTGTTCAATACCCATGAATCTAGGCAATCCTGTAATGAGTGTGTACCTTACATAATTATATATCTGGATTTTTCTGCCACTGTTGAGATGGGCAGTTGGAAGATATTTACTACTAATGACTAAAATGACAGGAAATACAGGACTTGCACTAATTAATCAGTTACACAACTGAGCTTAGCTTTGCTGCACAATCCAGTCTGAAAGAAAGTACAGATATTGAAATCACTCTGACTTTGATGGAGCCATGTACCTATGCAATGATGTTTACTGTCTCATTGCAAATGTTTATGTTTCACATGCCCGGGTGGGTGTATGTAGTTTCATATATTTATTTCTGTTAGCATACCACCATATTTCTGACATTTTGCAGCTATGTGTTATATGGTACTTGTACCATAACAGCAACTGCATCTCCTCTTGTTAAAGCAAGGTTGTCAAATGTTCTAGTGTAGGAGTTCTGGGTTCAATTCTCTTGAATGCTCATGTTTTAATTTTTTTCAGCCAATTTGCACATATAATACATTTCTGAGGTATGTGTTTCATGACCCCCTTGCACTCTTGACTTCTCCAGTGTCTCACCTTGCCAGTATTTCTTTATTTGCTGACATTTGATCACCGGGAATGTCAGAATGTGCCTGAAGTAACAATTTTCAGCAATTGCCTGGGGAGAAAAGCTGCAAACATAAATTATTTGCTCTAACACAAATATTCAAAAACAACATTCAAAAAATTGAAAAATACATTATATTGGATCAAAGAAAAAATTACAATAACTGGCATTTATATTAAAAACAGTGTAAAATGAAAACAAAAATCCTAACAGTAGGATTAAGTAGTGGCTAACAGTGATAACATTTAGTGACCAAAATATGGTAATAAGAAACAGCTAAGCAGTAGACAGAAAAAAATTAAGGGAATTCAATCTAAGTAAATGAGACAGAGTTTATATATGGATATATATATATATATATATATATATATATATATATATATATATATATATATATATATATATATATATATATATATATATATATATTTTTTTTTTTTTTTTTTTTGAAAAAGGAATACAAAAAAGAGAATAGATAATATTATATTAGCACTAGGAGAGGAAATAGGTATAGTAGTAGTAAGAAATAAGAAAAAGGGAGGGGTGAGAGTAGAAGAAAGTGGAGCAAAAAGGATGACAGTAATGGAAGGGTGGTAAAAGCTACAAGAAAATCAGTCAGGATTACAACAGGAGCAGATACAAGATTTTGATAAAAAATCCTTTAAGTCATGTTGGAATTTTGTGTTTTTAGAAATTGCTCTGATCATGAGAAGTATTCTGAATGCGTACAAGTCAATCGAGTCCCTAAGGGGCTTCGATTATATAAGTTCCCTAACAGTGCACAATCAGGGACTATTTTTTACGACCAATTTTGTGAGATCTTTAACAAAGCCGGAATAGAAATGCTTAAGTTAATGATTGCTGAATATGAGACCAAAGCTGACATTTTGTTAAAACAGTTGAATGCCTTGAATCACAATGTAACTAATGACAATAATTTTATTAGTGTTAAGATAAATTACGACAATGTATTTCATGAAGTGGATCAATATTGTATTAAAATATTGAACAGAAAAATTAGGAAGTTAGAAAGAGACCTCTTTGAATATAGAGAGGGGATAGCTGACCCTGCCCCCAGAAGTGGGGGATGGAAGAACAATGCTGACACTGTTTTTGTAGATGGGGTGAATGAGACAAATAGTAATGGTAATTATTCTAGACCTGGGACTGAGCCCCTTAGAAGAAGTGAAAGAATAGCCGAAAAGGGAAGGAAGCAGTCTTTCCAGGATTTTCAGCATTCCCCCACCAGAGGGGGGAGGGGGATGAGATACCAACACAAGGGCTGGAACCACTCCCCGAATTGGAATCTGTGGAAACATTGACTTCTACCACAGAATCACAGAATACTTGTGATAAACAGGTGATTTGTAGGAAAGACAACTTCACTATATTTAATTTCACCAAATTGGTACTCACTAAAGACTATTTTGATTTGTTTTCTAGGGGATTTCATTTTGTTCCCTCTCGTCCCTCTAACATGACAAACACGTTGATTGATCTAAAGCTATTCATTAGACAACTGAATTTAGCTATATTTTTCAAGGGCCAAACCAGCACCAACACAGGATTGACAAGGTTTAGTACTTTCAATCCCCCTACTCACCCTTCCCTTAAGGTTTTCAAGGAACTGGTAGAAAGAGAGATTAAGAACATGGAACGATGTAAGAACAATACCTATCCTGTCAATCTTAATGATAAGGAAATGTAATTGATTGATTATTTGAAACAAGAAAAGTGTAGGGTAATGAAACCTGATAAGGGGGAGGTGTAGTGCTGATGTGATGGACTATGACTCTTGTTTACACAATATGTTACAGGAAACAGACCAGTACGAACTGTTATCGTTAAATGAAATTAATATTGCACATTCTAAAATAAGTTATTACTTATACGACCATCTTCTACAAGGTACTATTAATGAGTGTTTATATAATTATTTACATGTGGAAGAAACAAGAATCCCAGTTATTTTTGGCATCCCCAAGACCCACAAAAGTTTAGATCCAATTAAATTTAGGCCAATTGTTTCTGGTGCAGGAAGTATTACTGAACCCTTGGCGAAGTCTGTAGACTATACTGTGAAAAAAAATTTTATCTTCCATTACATATATTTGCAAGGATTCATGGGATTTCTTGAAAGGAATCGACCAACAGATGTTCGATGTGCACCTTTCAATGGTCACTATTGACATTGTTGAACTCTTTCCTAGTATCCCTCATTTGACAAGATTGGATTGGTTCAGAGAAGTTTTAGTATCTGAATCTGAACTCGACAACATCATTATTAACTTGGTTCTAGAATTCATGGAAATTGTCCTGGAAAATAATTTCATTTATTTTAATGGGGAGTTTTATCGCCAAAAGAAAGGTGTGGAAATGGGAGCCCCTTCTGCTTCGTTATATGCCAACTGTGTGTTATACTACTGGAAGCAGAAATACGTCTTTAAGAGTCAATGGTCTGAATTTATAGGACACTATATGAGGTACCTTGACGACATCTGTTTGTTGTGGAAAGGTACAAAGGAAGACTTAAATGAGTTCCTGAAGTACATTAACAACAGCACTGGGTTCCTGAATTTTGCTTATAACATTGACCACAACAAATTAAATTACTTAGATGTGACTCTATTTAAAGATTATGACAATCATTGCTTCTAATCAAAGTTGTACAGGAAAAGTACATTCTCAAAATCATATCTCCACTTTGATAGTGGACATCCCTTCTATGAGAAGAAAGGGATAGTCAAGGGTAAGATTATTAGAGCATCAAGAATGTCCAGTACATTTGAAAGTTTTTTGGAGGAAGTGCACACCCTTTGGGCATTGTTTGAAGAAAAGGGTTACCCCAGGACCTTGACTGACCTTATGATTGAAGAGGTTACAGAAAATAGGGATTCAAAGTATTTCCCTTTGTTAGGAACTGGATTTTCCACTCCTGACCAAGGAATAGGATTGAAACAGCTAGATCCAAAGAATAATTTTATTCACACTTTTTCCACTAGTTCTCAAAAAATTGAACAGATTATTGCAAAACATTGGCCTAGACTAGCTTTACATGATGAAGTAAAACAATTTGTTCCATCTTGCCCCATTTTGTAAGGAAAAGGGATGCCAACTTAAAGGATCTGTTTGAGAAAAATGGAGACATTGGACTAAGAACAAGCAGGACAAGAGTGGGTACACACAAATGTGGTTCTTGTAAACAGTGTAGCTTTATGTTTAATCAGGATACAGTGTTCATTCCCTCCAGAAAATTTAGATTCAATTCCACTAATTATTTTAATTGTGGAACTAAAGGGGTGGTTTATTTAGGAATATGTATATATTGTTACAGTTTTTATGTGGGTAAAACGGAGCAGCAATTAAGGAGAAGAGTTTATGAGCATCTTTATGATGTTTTTAAAGGTAAAGAAAATAATGCGTTTTTAAGCATTTGCAGGCGTGTGAAAATATGGAGTTAAAGTTCATGGTTTTAGAGCAAGTGACACCAGATTTGAGAGGTGGTAACTGGGAAGCCAGGCTTGAATATCGTGAACTATATTGGCAGCTTAACTTAGACTCAGGAAGGCTTCCTGGGTTGAACGAAAATATTAATATTAGTAGTGTATTAAAGTTAAGAATGGCTCGCTTATAACATCATAATAGTAACACATTAGTTGATGCTTTGAATGCAATTTCACCCATTTTAGTGTCAGTTTTAATGTTTATTGTAAATTATGTACTAAGTTTATTTACTGTTATGTTTATGTGATGGTTATAGCTTGACCTAGAGAAGAAAGGTATTACCTGTTATGGTATATGGGTATTGGTTGCATAATTTTACAATCCTATGCATTTTAATGAGGTTTATTTTTAGATATTGCACACATGTTTACACTTTACATGACAGTGTGTGGTTTTAATTAACAGGGAGGGAGTTAGAAGGGTCATGTGATTGTTTTAATGATTATTTAATGAGTGCTAATGAAAGCACAAAGGATTTTGTATTCTGAAGAAGCTCAGTATTGACCGAGCGAAAGCGCTTGTTTTACTCATTATTTTCTATGTGAAATAAAAATTCCTGATTACCTCAACTTGTTTTTATCAAGTTTGTGATATCCGGGTCCTGTGGCTATTGGGCAGTACTTTGATTCTTGGTTCGTTTTTTTCATGGTTCTGTACATTCTGGATATACTGGCATGTGGACTCAATTGCTGTGCTAACCCACCTTGGGGCAGCATATATTCCTGTTTTAATGGCACTCATAGTATAACAGAGGTCCACAGCCAACACTCTGATGTCGTCAAGTGCAAGGTTCTTACATCACAATACTTGATTACTTTATATCTCACATGTCTCATGTAAACTTCACATTCCTCAAAACTGCTGTATTATAACACCTTATTCAGTCTCATCAATTCTTTTGTTCTGCAACTCTGTTAACATGTTTATGTTTTCCATCTCTGTGGATTCTGTTCTATAAGGGTACCTTCTGCTCCATCCTCAGCATCTGCATTGCTTGCCCTTCCATTGCACATTTCTTTAAGCATGCATTTGTTGCTTTTGATTGCATCAACATAACATAGCTGTGTGTGCACTCAGACTACTGGACAATGCTTGTGCACCATCATTATTTACTTCAAATGGTTGCATTTTGATGTCGCTATGAGGCGGCTGTCTACAGTCTAGCTGTGGGTATGTGCTGCAGCCATAATTACAGGCTTCTCATCATGCAAACTAACTTAGTAGCATGCGTGTCTGATTAGCATTGTTGATTATTGTGCTTGTAAGGTAAATAGTGCTGGCTTGGCTGAGATGCAGCATTATTCATAATGCCTGCATCATAGTGAATTCCGGGTTATTACCATTCAGTTCACTTCATAGAAAGAATATTATGGATGCTACTTTGTCAGTTTTTGCTATTTTTTCAAGGTTACAATGACCTTGGACTGAGAATCAAAAAAAGTAAAGTGGGTTATAGGGGTGGGGAGCGAGTCATCTGCAGGAGGTGGTACAGAGTACATTTTATTCATGTCATATTTACTAGTAAAATTATGTCATCTGGTAGAGGCTTTGCAGTTAACCTGTCATTTGTTTGTTTTTCTGGCAGAACTATTGTGATGTGAGCTCAGATGAGTTGAAAACATCTAATGAATCCTTTATATATATTTTCTGATTTACTGAGGAAAACTGCAAAATGAAGCTGGTGAAACTAACTGTGAATTGTAAAGGATCTTTAAAACATAAATGGTTTAACTGACAGGATGATATTAATTTGATGAAGTATAACTTGTGCCCTCAAGGACAGTCTGTGAAACATATTCTACTTTATGGCTACACCAGGTAGGCCACAGAAATAGCTAATCAAAAACACTGCTAAACGAAAATAAATAAATAAATGTATGCATTCATACATATATGTATCTCTCTCTCTCTCTCTCTTTATATATATATATATATCTACAGATAGCTAGACATATACAAACTACTTACTACTAAAAGTACCTTTCCAATATAGGCTGACTCCATGGTGAACAGATGCTTAGCTTCTCCATTATGTAGTACCTTGCTTCCAGTTATGTAATGATGGATGCCTACTTATCTATTCACTTAGCTTCCTACAGTATTACATTGTTATATCTATCTATATGTGTGTGCGTGTGTGTGTATATATATATATATATATATATATATATATATATATATATATATATGTATGTAGGTTCTGCTATACACATCGGATGCACATTTAGGTATTTCTTTTTGTCATAGAAAGACCAAGTATGCTTTCTTATGAATTGTATCAGGAAGCAGGAACATAAAGTAAGTGAGTTGATAGATGTCTTGGTTAATGAATTATAAGCTATAGCTAGTAAATAATTCAGGATATACTGGAAAATAAGGCCTATGCATAATGTTGCTGACAAGAATAATGGATTCTGCCATTTGCCTGTAATTCAAGTTCTGGTTCAATTTGTTTATTCCCTTGCTAACAGCATTATGAACTCAGTTTCACATTCATTAATTACCTGCTAACCAAATAGATAGAGACCTTTCATACATTCAATAATGCAGCTGTCTATACAGTTGCAGCAAGCTCATTAAGTTTCGGAAACAATCAATCAGTATTTCTTGTGAGAGTAGAAGCACTACAGAGACTAAAAAGAAACATTTCAGAAACTAGGGAAAAGAAAAGACTGCTGACTGTTTTGCAGAATCATTTAAGAATAAGGAGATATTAGTTATTGGCTCCTGTAAATGTGACTCATCCTAACAGTTCAAGAGAATACTGCTAATTTATTGTGAACTGTCTGTTTTATGTACTTATACTCTATACTACTTAGAGTCCATAAATCATAGCATATAAACAGCACAGTTCTATAATGCAAAAATATAAAGAAAAATAATTAGCATCTTCTCTGGACTTTGAATAGTGGCACTTGTCATTTAAAAATTCACATAACATATTTATTTTTTTGACTTCAGACAGACCAAATTTCTCTGCCACTCTTAATTTAGTGCTGATTTTATAGTTTATGAGCAACATTTCTTCTGTTCTGAGAGACTGGATTTAAAGCCCAGGGTATAGAGGTCATTGACTTTAAAGTGGCCAATGAAACAATGAAACTCCCTTACATGGTTAGTAATCTGCTGTCAAAAAAGATTTACAGACTGTAATTGCCAAAAAAACTGGTTTTGGGCAGTGACCTATAGAAAAACAGACTTCAAGTGAAGTTGCTCTTGCTTTCTAGAAATGCCACATCAGCTGATTATTCTCTGTCATCATTAGCAAAGGAAGTAGGCCTCAGGCAAAAAATGGTAGATTTTCTGACACATATTTTTTTATTTATTTGTAGTTTTACCACAATGGGCATAACATTCTTATAACATTTATGTGTTTAATCCTATGTCAGAATCTTGTGCAACCAGCTTAACAGATTTTATTTAATGTTTACAACATTGCTATAATATAAATTATTACCTCCTGAATATGTGATTCTGACTAGTGGACTGGTTTCAAAGAGTGGCACATATAGAGTGTGTGTGTGTGTGTGTGTGTGTGTGTGTGTGTGTGTGTGTGTGTGTGTGTGTGTGTGTGTGTGTGTGTGTGTGTGTGCGCAAGTGCAAATACATGTGTGTGCATGTGGGTGTTTGCATGTGGTTGCACGTGTGTGTGTGTGTGTGTGTGTGTGTGTGTGTGTGTGTGTGTGTGTGTGTGTGTGTGTGTGTGTGTGTGTGTGTATTTGTGTGTGTGTGTGTGTGTGTGTGTGTGTGTGTTTGTGTGTGTGTGTGTGTGTGTGTGTGTGTGTGTGTGTGTGTGTGTGTGTGTGTGTGTGTGTGTTCATATGAAAAACCTTTGAATACACAAACAACCCATCAGCATGTTTTCCATTCACTTTTGAAAGTAAAATAAGAAAAAAAAAACATCTGTATCATATTCTAATTGATGGAATCCATTTATTAGTAGCAATAAATATGCTGTGTTTTTCCTACCTAAACACCTAAAAGTTAGTACATACTACCCAGATATAAAATTATTAACTGCATGACAGAGACATACAGATCATCCTGAAATTGACTTCACATATGTTTTACTAAATTCTGTACTTCCTACAGTCAGGCAAGAAACAAACCAAAGCATCTCCTGAAAAAAATTACAAAACAACACAAAAAAATGCTTACTCTCCACTTGGACCTGCACATGTATAAATAGTGAACCAGGATACAATGATAAAACTACTTAATATGAAACTAATAACCTTCCTTATGCTGGCTTCTCTTCATGCAATCAAGGTGAAATTCTTGTAGTGTCAGTGGCTCAAAGAAAAAATGCCATGGAACAAAAATATCAGTTGTTACTTTCCAAAGAACATCATTGCCAGAATGATTTTTAGTCAATGGCAATGATTCCCTTCTTTTTGGAGACTTTTGCTGTCTTCAAGATAGTGTGACTGTGGAGTTGCTATGTATACGTTTGGAGAATGCAAAAGAAGCTTTTAAAGTTAACTTTATCATCTTTCTGTGTTGTTTGCAGAATGCAAAAGAAGCTCTTAAAGTTAACTTTATCATCTTTCTGTGTTTCAGACATCATTTTTTTTCTCTTTGTCTTTTGCAATGCTCAGGGTTTTGCAGTTTAATTTCCATAGCAGAACCCCTCTCCCTGACACTTGATAAACTTTACCTGTTGTCCATTTCATTAAAGTTCCTTTATTCTTAATACTTACCCCACATGATTCCTCCCATACTTTGTCCTACATCTTAGGTCATTCTTTTCCTAATTTTTTTCTCCAACCTTGTTTTTTCCTTCTCTCCCTACAACATAGAATTGTGGAATCTGTTCCTGTAAGCCTATATGATATTGAATATAATATGAATATAGCATCTGTGTTTAACAGTTCAGGATAAAACATCTTACTTGTAGACATATTATTCTATACACTCAAATTTGTAATGCTTTTCTTCTTTTCAGAACTGTTAAATATCATATGACAATGGCCTCCTACTGTACATATTGAAATTATAATTGTACTTTTCTGTTACTTGGATTTTTTCATCACAAGACTCTACAAAAAGGGTCTCAGCTGGATACTCCAAAGTCTCAGCTCGACATTCCTTCTCAGCTGGGCACTCCAGGGTCTCAGCTGGACATTCCCAGGTAATCAATTGGAAATAAATGCAGACAAACATACATGCATGCATTTTTGGATACAAAACAATTTTTGAGGTTCATTTGGTCAAACCATTTACGTATGCTGAGGATTTCTATCTTCAGCCTCATAAGAACAGAATGACAGTCATAACAGTTACAATTGAACAGGGTAATTTAAGATATGTACATGTTCTTTTCTGTACTAATAATGCTGTCATACAATATCAGAGCATGAACTTGCATTCTGGTGTATACTTAGTGGCAATAAAAGCTGGTGTTGAAAACATAGGCCAATATTCAGAAACAGGCATAGCTGTGAGTGGTAAGGATGTGGCAAAAATAACCTTTTAGCACAATCACAGAAACCAGGGATTCAGAAACACATAATCTGCAGTGAGGAAAGACCTCATTTATCTGCTAATTTCCATGTTGCTGAATCACACAGTGATTACTGCAAGTGCTAACAAGCCTTTTCTGCAGCCCTTGCAGTAATTATGGTCAGGGTGCAATGCATTGTGTTAGGAAAGTTACTCCCCTCATTAAGTCCCCCACACACATGCACTCATCCAAACAAACAAACAAACACACACACACACACACACACACACACACACACACACACACACACACACACACACACACACACACACAATCACTGAACACACCCACCTCAACTGATCGGGCATACAGACACATTCACCCATTCGCACCCACAGCATACACACACACTATACCCTCTTATGCGACCACCAAGGCAAACACATACTTACATGCACATAAACACACACACACACACAAACACACACACACACACACACACACACACACACACACACACACACACACACACACACACACACACTCATTATCCTTACACTACTCATGTCTCTGAATATGCACACATGTAGCCACACATACACAAATACATATATTTGTTAAGCTCCATAGCACTTGCTTCTAAAGTGATATTTCTCATTGAGAGTAATCGGTGACTATGAACTTTTGGTTCAGTTAAGTAACAGCCAGGGACAGCAAGTTATGTAGCTGAGCAGATCTGTGGATCCTTTGTTTGCATAAAGAACTCACCATAGACATTTCTTGTGGATAGCTTATGGCTAATTGTCACATGCTACTCCCCCAGCACACGTCATCTGCATTTGTGGTAGGCAAGGGAGACAGCACACTGCAGTGCATCACCTTTTTGATCTAAGCACTATCTTGTTGCTAAGTATTTGTTCATCAGCAGTGATTAAAACTATTTGTGGTGTTACTTTTTTTAACAATTGTGCAAGAGAAAGGTAATGTGGGGTTTGTCCCTGAAAAAAATAATGAGTTTTGTCAATTTTTTTTTCATTGCTATGAAACTTTGGACAGTCTGATTTAGCTACCTGAAACTACAACTAGATAAGCTTCAACAAAATGTATGGGAAACATTTATGTAGTGATCTGTGCTGTTCCATTAACTGGTCAACATACAGCAGCACCAGTCTGTATCATCATGTCATGCCAGCAGTGGACTTAGCATTTAATACATTTCTTCAAATTCCAGCTGATATCAAACACCATTTTTGTCAGTTTTGTGTATATGTCTTTGTCTCAGTGAACATCATATACATTTGAAGTAAAATATGAATTATTGTTTTACACTTTTTTCATTGCTAACTGGCAGATCAAATCACTCAAATCATGTTGTTGACACCCTACTTCTGAAAAAAGTCTATGATCTTACAAAAAATGATACAAATATGATCGCAATCATACTATTGCAGGAAATGGTCATGTGTTCATCTAGCAAATGGTATATTAACTGTATGTTTTACTTGTCTCAGACTGAAGTGATCAGTTTGTAGACATTTAATTATATTCTGTCTGTATGCTTTGTTAACCAAGTTGTACAAGTAGGTTGAAGGCCATTTTCAGTGGAGGTTCTAGAGTTTCGCAAGTTTACGTAAATGGCTCAGAGTAGCAGAGTCAACGAGTTGAACCTGAGGATATCAAACATAGGACGAGACGTAGATCTCTTAAGCCTCTGCCTAACAGAAAACTGCACATCAGAGTTGGTTATTTTAATTTTTCATCTCCTTAACAGCTCTTATCTTTAATCTTCCATGCAAAACTAATACAAAGAGTTGGCTACTCAAGTAGTTTATATAAATTGCCATAGTAGCTTTTTTCAGTGTTATTATTATTATTATTATTTTGCTGCTGATGAGATTTGTCCTTTAATAAAGAAGTCAAAAAGATGATAAAGGTTGTCAACAGTGGCAAATTGTGTTTGGGATCCTTCAGTCAGACTTAGGTGGCCCAAAGAAGACTGTCATTTTAATAGTACTGTAAGAATAATTACTTCTTTGTCATTTTGATTCACTGGACTGCTGTAAGCATGCACAATGTACATTGGTTGTAGTTAGGGTAGTCCAGTACAGTTATTCATAACCTGAATATTAAGTGCCAGCTATCATGGATGACCTCATTACTCACTGTTGTAATAACCAGTACTACTTTTTGTTTTTCTGTACATAAGGGCCAGGCTGCAGATCATAAGCAAGCCATTGACACTAGATGTATGTGTACATAAGAGAACTGAGTCATTTATTCATGGTCAGCTATCAATCATCTTCCAATGACAGACCAATGTTTGCATGAATCTGTATTTTGCATAGATCCAGGTTAGTCCCTTGAATATGACTTGCTTGTTGGTTTACAGAATATAAAAAAAAAAAAAAGGTGTGGCTTGCTAAAGTTTAACAACAACAACTGGAATATGTTCAAAAGAGGGAAATGAATGCATACTTGCATACTCTCTAACATAGTTCATAGGTACATAGGCATGCGCTAACATAATGACCATCGGGTGTTTTTAAGCCTAGCCATGCATCTCAAATCTCTGGCAAGTCCTGGTACATTGGTAGTGTAAGCAGAGGCATGGGATATTAAACATTTAGAAGCAGGGGCTTGAGAGATGAACAATTTGCCAACTGCTTGTGCCCATTAGAGACAAAGATACCAAACCAAGGGAGAATTTCCAGTTCCATGTCCACTTTCCCAAGTTACACCTGAAATGGATTTGGGAGGAGATCTGCTATACATGGATGGGGAGCCTGTTCCTGAGAAGAGGTAGTCTCTAGGATACATACTTATATCTTCAACAGGTCCTATTTATATCTCAGGAAGGTTTAACTCTTCAGAAGGGGTAAATCTGATGCTGTTTGTTTTGCGGTTATGCAGGCAGTCCATCTGAGTGGCCCCAAAGATGCCTTGTTCACCAGCCATAGGCCTCTCCTCAACAGCCAGTAGAAACAATACAGGGATAGGGCTTTGAGTTGGTCTGCATAGGACATGTTATTTATGGCCTGTGTTCCTTTAGTAGGGAAACTCTGAGGATATTGCAATTATTGGAAATGCCTGGTTAGGTATATATAACTCAATGAAAGGTCAGATGAGTGCTGAATACAGTGGACCAATGACCTCCTTTGAACTAGATGCCATACCTTTAATTATAAATTACTCAACATAGAATGATTTCCTCACTACTGTCTATGTGTGTTTCCAAGTCACTGACCACTAGGTCCACTGTTAGAGGGTGTGTTGTCAATATTATAGTTACCAGGAATGGCTGAGTTTGCAAAGAATGCTTTACTTTTTTTTTTTTTTTTGTGGTCCCCTCATATCTCATTTTTACTACCCTGGCCCCAGTACCCAATGTCTGCACTGGGTGTACCTGCGACTCCATTTTTCCTAGTGCTGGTCTTGAATCATGAGGGTGTCCTGGGGGATTGGCTCATCTGTGATTCCTTTCAGGGGATTTTTTTTATAACCTACCCACTCCTTTTCACTGTCCCCCATACTTGCTGATTATGTCTGAGGGCAACTCTTCTCTTTGGACCATGTCTTCCCTTAGGAAGCAGATTAACAAGCACCCTCCCACCTTGGATGGACACAGACATCTCTTCTTTGCTACTCCATCAGTCAGCTGATCTGCTAATCAGACCTGGTTCAGCTGGACCATAGTCAGGCTTTATCCCTCTATGCTACTGGAGCAGCTCTGCAAGGGTGCTGTTGTGCATTTCTTGGCATTTCATTTTAGTCAATAACTCTGTTACCAGTTATTTGTCAGTGTCAGCAATTTGTGCAGAATGTTAGTGTTGGTGGTGAATTCTAAGACATCTCCTAATATGCAGTTGTCTTCAAATTTGGTCAACCAGAGCCCCTTGACACTGGTCTTGACATCTGAGAAGGAAATCCTAAAACATAGGGGTCTCAGGACTGTTCCCTAAAGTATTTTAATGGTGATTTGTCTCTTTGAATAGTGAAATCCCCACTTCTAACTTCCTGGGTCCTACCTGTAAGCCATATGGCTATCCACTGGGTGACATAAGGATTTTTATTAAATGCCTCGCCCATTTGAAGGTAGGCAGTATGAACCATTTTTCCTCTGTCCATTGCTTTGGTGACCTTCTCAAAGAAGTCCACTAGGTAAAATAGGCATGCTTTATCCTTCACAAAACCAAAGTGGGTTCACTCCAGTGTCTGGAGGATTCTTACGTCATTGCTAATAATTGCCTTGATAATTCTTCCCATGACTTTGCATATGAGATTAGTGAAATATATGGGTCTGTAATTTTTAAGGCCCATAAATGGCTCACCTTTGTGCATTTGGATGACAGTTACTATTCTCCATTCGTGAGACACAAAGCCTATTTGGAGGTTACAGTTAAGTAGTGATTCCAGTGGGCCTGATAGGTCATGTTTCATTCTATTTAAAAGGCAGCTTGGGACATTGTCAGGCCCCACTGATGCAGTGTTCTTGGCCTTAGAGAGGACACTGAATTTCTGATCTCTAGAGAAAGTTGGGGGTTTATATTTGTTGGTATTTCCTATAGGAAGGCTGGGGAAGACAGGGGTAAAGTTAGAGATTCATTTTTTCTGCAGAAGGTTTACTATATCTTCTGGCTCAGCATAGTTTTCTCCATTAACAATGAGCCCTGCACACAACTGTGTGATGTCTTTGATATTGCAGATATAGCTAAAGAGTGACTTGTGGTTGTCCTTAACCTTGGATGTCAGGTTTCATTAAATTTGGCTTTGGTAGACTTTATCTGTTCTCTAGGTTGTTTGTTTAGTTTGATGAGAGGGCTTTTACTCACCAGGACATTACACCTCATAATTTATGCAGTGACTTTCCTCCTCCTGTTTTATACCCTACTGATGTGATTCTACCAGGGCAGTTTGTTTTTTGAGTTAGTGCTGCACATATTCCTGGTAGGAGCAGCTGCCTTTGTGCAGCTATTGTCATGCTTATATAGGGTTTCTGTGAACAGTTTCATGTAGGCAGCAGTCTTCTAAGGGTTTTAGGGGGTTGAAATGTTGCCAGGTTATCACATAATAGTAGGAAGTTAGCCTTGCAGTAGTTTTTGAACATTCCATGGTTAGCTGGGGTTCCAGGTTTTATTTTCTCTTCAAAGGAGACCATTTTTTGGTCTGACATTACCAGAGAAGACGTTACATTTGGGGATGTGGAGTGGTCTCCCCTGTTATTGATGACCAGATCCAGTATGTTTATGCTCCTGATCAGTGTATTGACAATCTGGTCCAGGGTGTTTGTGTTTACAAAGTCCAGAAATTCTGTGCCTGCATGTTTGGTTTTCTATATGATACCTGGTTAATAGAGGGGTAATTAAAGTTCCCAATGAATATGGTATTGGATTGGGTGGTGTGTTTCATCAGTAAGCTTAAATATGTATTATGTGTTGCACGGGTCATAGAAGGGGACCTATAGCTTGGAAAGTAGTATGGAATTTTGCCCATGGAAATTTTAACATGGAGAAGCTCAAGTGCATTGTCCTGTTTGACCTGCCTTGAGGTGTATTTATTTTTAATGTAAACTGAGACACCTCCACATTTACTGCCTGTATATGTAGTAGGTGACCTAAATGTGTGGAAAGCATTATAGTATTTTACTTCTCATGTGCTCTCCCTGGCTCTAAGCCATGACTCAGTGACTGTGCAGACATTAGCATAGCCTCAGGTTTGAATAGCTCAAGGTGCTTTCATCTATACAATACACTGCCAACACTGGAGGAGAAATTCCACCTAGACTCCTGGCATTGAGCAGTAACACCTTTAGGGTTTCTTGGTTTTGATTTGCTAAATAAGATGGATTCTCAGGTTGACATTGCCGAAAAAAAGCACTATCATGGAGGACAATGGTTTAGCTAGTATTTGAAAGCCAAGTGGGGACAGGTGCAGACCATCCCTGGCAAAACAGCTGGTGACCATCTTCTACAGTGCTGACAAATAGTGTTCCCCCTTAGAATGACTTTAGAAACTAAACCAATTAAGTCACTCATCTTCTGTTTATATTGTAGCATGATCTGGAGAAGGTAGAATGTGATTAATGCTAGGGTCATACCAGCCTGGGACACATATTCTAAGAACTCTATAATTTTTTTCTTAATATAGTCTAGGGAGATATATCTCTGGCCATTTTCACCTATATGAGGTATGATGGAGTCATACTGGTACTTGTCCAGTGAACTGAGTGTGTGCCTAATCTGGTAGATCCTAGCCCCTGATAAAAAAATAAAAACAAAATACTGTGCCTTTCTCCTTACTCAGTCTGGTGAGAGGGACATCAGATTGTCTCACAATGGAGACTCCAATACCAGAATTTTGGGTTGTGTGGTGTCATTTCTTTTGAGCTTAGATGTATTGGCTCCATATTGGCTCCATGAGATGTCTATGTGTTTATGTGGGTGTTGTTTTGAAAGAGTGCATTCAAGGCTGCTGAGGGTATTTCTTATGTGTACTTCATGGTCTATGGGATTTAGGAAGGTTACATTTAACTGATTCAGCATATATGGGACTATGTGTCTGCTTTGTACTGTGTGTAATGAGTGCAGCGTGTATGCTACTGACAACCTGTTTGACATTAGGCATGTTTTTATGTGAGTCCTTTGCCTCCAGTGACAATGTGTAAATACATCTCTCATGTATCTTATCAGTTTCCTTAAGAATTAGTAAGTTGTCAGTGAACATGAGGCAATTTCTATATTGCCTTCAGATGCTCATATTCACCAAGCTGGCAATGGAAATAAGGGGAGAGTAAATGGCAGCAGGCTCTTTTTATCGATTATATGGTTGCTGTGAGAACATAGAGTAAAGGCAGGAGTATCTGGTTCACAGTTCTGGAGGCAGTGCTTGCCACTATGCAAACTAGAAACTAGTTGTTGTGTGCACAGGTAGATATTGGTGAAATTTAAAGAGTATGTTTGCAAGGAAAATGTTAACTCAAGGATCCTCTGTTTAAACAGGCACTGCCAAATACCTCAGAAAAACTTCCATACTAAACCCTGAAGATTTGGGGATAAAGTATTTAGGGAGATACTCTGACGTTAGGTAAGATAGTTGCTAATCAAGTAGTACTTATTACAAAGAAATAATTTGCTTTGTCAAGAATGTTGAATAGCAGGGATTCACCTAATCGTTTACCACCTGACTACTACTAGTGCTGGTCTTACCACAGCTTCACAATGCTGGTATTCAATGTCACTTTACTTCTTATAGGTTCATAGGTTCATAGGTCCATACTAGGCTATCTGCCCTAAGGCATCCACAAGCCTAGCCCAAAGTTTTGTGGCTTACGCCACCCCTTATGTTAAAAAATACTGTGCCCATTAGTTTGTTGTGCCTCTGTCCAGCAGTGACACAGAGATGATTCCCGGGGTAAACCTACGATCTCCCATCCACCGGTCAAGATTTCTCTTGAACAGAGCCAGCGAGGTGCTCTGCCTCACATGGACCGGGATTTTATTCCACAGCATAGGGAGTCTCTGGGTGACAAATCTATCCCTCCAGCATGTCCTATTTATATCCATACTAAGGTTTAAGTCGCTTGCTCTAGTGGATCTGGTAGATTTAGATTTTTTGAGGTGGAGCATGTCCATTAATTCCGGGTTGGACATGGCCTTGTATGTCAGGCACAGGTCACCTCTGAGCAGGCGGTATGCGACTGAATAGAGCTGGAGTTTCTTCAGTCTGGCAGCATATGACAGATTTTGGAGTCCCTTTATCCTTTTGGTGAGGAACTTTTGGGGTCTCTCCAATTGCTGCAGGTGTCGGAATGGGGCATTGTACTCGATCATTGGTCTGATAAGTGAAGAGTACAGGGGAACAATGACCTCACTTGATCTGGATGTGAATCCCTTCATGATCAGGTGGGCAATGTAGAAGGTCTTTCTAACCACTTTAGCAATGTGAGTGTCAAAAGAAAGGCCACTGTCAACCTGGGTCCCCAGGTCCCTGATAACCTCTTCTGTGCTTAATTGATTGCCACCTATATGGTAGCTTGGGGTTACCTTGTTTTTCCCGAAGGGTATGACTATACATTTTTTGGCATTTAACTTCAGGCCATGGCTCTGGCACCAGCTATCAGTTTCCGTGAGACCCCTCTGAAGGATATCTGTGTCCGATGTACTTTCCACTATGGCCCAGTTTGCAGTCATCTGCAAACTTTGTCAGCCATAGTCCTCCTATGTTTGCCTGTACTTCTGAGAAGTAGATGCCAAACAACAGGGGCCAAGGACTGAGCCCTGTGGGACACCACTTGTGACCAGCTTGGAGTCTGACATGGCGCCAGCAACTCTAACCCTGTGGGTTCTGTCCTTTAGCCAGTTTGCAACCCATCTTGTGACATATGGGTTTACATTTAAGCTGGTAAGTTTCTCTATAATACCCGAGTGGGGTATTGTGTCGAAAGCTTTTGCAAGGTCAAGGTAGGCTGTATGGACTGCCTTTCCCTCATCAATGGCCTTGGTGACTGTTTCGAAGAAGTCAACCAAGTTCAAAAGGCATGATCTGCCCTTGACAAAGCCAAACTGGGTCGGGTCCAATGTCTGCAAGTCCCCTATGTCTTTGTTTATGAGTTCCATTATGATCCTCTCAATAGCTTTGCAGACCAGGCTTGTTAAGCTTATGGGTCGGTAATTACCAGGGTCTGTAGAGGCACCGCCTTTGTGGAGTGGGACCACAGTTGCCGTACGCCACTCCTTGGGCATGTATCCTGTGGTAAGGCTAAGATTAAACAGCTGCCTTATATGCGGGTTTAGTTCCTGGTTGAGTTCGTGTAGCACACAGCCGGGGACACCATCCGGTCCCATTGATGCTGTGTTTTTAGCTTTAGAGAGAGCAGCTTTCACCTGTGCATTTGAGATGTCTGGGAGGCTACACTCAGCTGGGATAGTTATCTCTCCTTTTGGGGGGGAGAGGGGGGGTGAAGTTTGCACTGAACCTGTCTGCCAGTATGTTGGCAATGTCTGTGGGTTCAGTGATTTTTGTATCATTTAGGACTAATTCTGCGCATATCTGGGAGTTTCCACCCAGGTTTCTAACATAGCTGAAGAAGGCCTTATGATTGTCTTTTGAATCTATTGCAATTTTTCTCTCAAAGTTGGCCTTGGATTATTTTATGAGTGCTCGTATTTTTTTACTAATAATGATCAAGGGTGTCTTCTCTTTTATGGATTTTGCTCTATCATGTAACAGCTTTCTCCTCTTATTGTAAAGTTTGTTTATGGCTGGGGTCCACCAGACTGGACGTTTGCCCTTGGTGGAAAGAGTCTTGGTTTTATTAGGGATTGCCTGATCCATGCAGTCCTGGAGGTGTTCGTAGAAGGCATTTGTAAGGGGTTCCAGCTTGGGTTGTGGTTTCCTCTGCTTCGGGGCCCTGGAGGGTAACCACACCTGTCTTGAGTAGTGGGAAGTTTGCTTTAGAGAAGTTCTTCACTGTGGTCTTTTGTTTGGGGTGGGGCGGGATGTGGATTTCCAGTTAGATAAGTTTGTGATCTGATCTCACCAATGAGGGATATACTTCTGGTGTGGAGCATTTTGTCCCCATGTTTGTGATGATGAGATCTAGTATATTTTCTCCTCTTGTGGGAACGGTGACTAGTTGTTCCATGGCATTTGAATTTATGAACTCCAGGAACCTTTGGGCTAGAAAGTTGGGGCTTGAGTAATGTTCCCAGTCTATATTCGGGTAGTTGAAGTCACCCAATATAATGGTGTTTGGAGATACATTTATACCCTCCAGTGTCTTCGGGAAGTCTGTGTGGGGTTCCTGAGTTTGAGAGGGTGGCCTGTAGCATGCTGCAAATTGTAGAGCAGTTTTGCCTATGGTTAATTGCACCTGGATGGTTTCCGATGCTTCGTGCGTTGCCACCAACCTGGAGGTGTGGGTATCCTTGATGAATATGGATACACCCCCTCCTTTTGTGGTGTGGTCCGGGTTTTGGGGCCAGAACGCATGATATGAGGTAAAACCTGATAGTGCTGGGGTGCTCTCAGGAGCCTTGAACCAGGTTTCAGTCACAGCACAGACATCGATGTTCTCCATACTGAGAAGGGCCTCGAGTGTGCGCATTTTGAGATTTAGACTTCTGGCATTGAGCAGCATTACCCTTAGTTTCTTCCCATTTTTGTTTTCTAGGGTGGTAAGTTTAGAATTTGAGCCTTGCCTAAAAAAGGCACTATGGGGGTGGCAAGAGCCTTAGCCAATATCTGGAATCCCAGGGGTGACAGGTGCAACCCGTCTCTCACAAGAAGCAAAACATCAATAGCATTAATCCCAGGAGGAGAAGCAGGGCACAGGTTCTTTGGTGATCTGCATACCTCTCAACCTGGAAACATCAACAATCTGGACAAGGCCCATGAAAAATAGGTATAAATCTGTATGCCGATTAACATAAAATTTGCATACATAATTAAATAACCCAGCCCACTCCAATGGAATTGTGGGATACCAATTTTCAAGCACAAACTGAAGAACAGACAACCAAAATATGGCATCAGAATCCCCCTGCAGCCATTCCAATGTCCCATTGCCTGGCTATTTCGTCCCATTTACCATAAACACTAATATGTGCATACTGCTTTACTTCTACAATGATTATTTTGATTTTATTTTTATATTTTATAGCACAATGCACACAAACACTAATAGATATCTGCTAAACTTGGCATTAAAACTCCTCTGTCTTTGAAACTCACATTCATTGAAACAGCATTGGAACCCACACCACATGCAAAGAAAATGCATCTGGCCAGTGGTGGATAAAGATTACCTTTGGGCCATTTTCAAATCATAGACCTCTGGCTTGCACACAAAACAAGAAACATACATGTGTTCTTTAAAACACCTTCCTGACTTTATTAAATTATATACCTTGTATAATACAGCACACTTGTTTGACTTAAGTTAGAGCGCATTTTAAAATGCATTGTTTGAACATTTTTCCAGTAGGCAATGAAACAAAATGCATGAACCAATAATGACAAAACTGCCCAATTCAGAAGACTTCCATCACAAAAGTCTACTTCCACACACACAAAATATATATGTACATATATAGAACGACAGTAGTGTAAGCCATAGGCATCTTGCACAGCTTCTAGTATTTATTTTCAATTTCAGTTTTTTTTTTTTGGGGGGGGGCAAAAGACCAAAAACCTTGAACACATTTTAAACATTGCTTGTATAATTTTGGAAAGTTGCTAGAATAAAATGTTGTGTTACCACCATGTATTTCACTGCCAAGACTTGAACCCAGGACCCTGTGCACTACAGTCAGAGCAACATACCGCTATGCCAAATCAGCAGTTTCCAGAAAGACAGGAAGACTGAAACTTAAATGATCATCATTTAGTGAATTCAGTTCTCCCTTCTCACCATAGCTCTCAACCTCTTAGCACAAAAAACCTGGACAAAGCTAATAATGGGAGAATACAGCCCCAAAATAAGGACCAGTTTCAAATACAGAACTTATAAACTTAAAAGATTGCTAGAATAAAAGGTGTTGTGTTACCATTTATTGTCTGAAGAATATGAAGTCTGAAATTAAAATGCCTTTCATTATTTAGTTAATTCAATCCTTCAGTGATTTGCCACAAAAATCCTGAAAACCAGAAATTTAATGAGGAATAGAACAAAAATATGAGGCATAAATTCACAAGTGGTGGTGTTTAGGGACTTTAGGCTCTTTTTACCTGTACCCAAGTTACAGGGTTTGAGCCTGAGTACCTGTAACCACCAGTTGTATTTAGTTGGGGGTATTTTCACACACACACACACACACACACACACACCAGTTCAAAAGCAGCCATATACGTTCTGTGTTTTCTTCAGTAAGGAAAAGTAGTCTTTCATGCTTATAAGCAGTACCAGAGCCGTGAAGCTTTCTGCGCTCACAAGCATTACCAGTAAACGCTTGCAGCCAGCTCAATTCCGACAGGCTGACGGAGCTGATGCCATCATGCATGTGATGATGTCAACTCCAACAGTGCAAAAGAAATCAGGAATGAAGGGGTGCATTTGGGAATTGTGGCACCCCATTATTTGGACCCCACAAATTGGTAAAAAACAACTAATTTGGTACAGTTGGGAGGGTATGGTGATGAATGGCTCTGTAGGTGTCAGCTTTTCCTGTTAGATAGCAGGACTAGGAACCAGACCAATCAGGAAGGTCTCACATAGACAATCACTGCCCAGTCTGAAACAGTCGGGATTCAATGACCCCTGGCCCTTCTCTCAGAAAGAGAAAACCTGTACCTCACATTTCAAGTCCTACACAATCAGGGTTCCATCTAATTAAAGGAGTTTCTGGTGGCCTACTGTCATCTCTGACTCACAACTCAGCTATACTAGGATGACCAATGTTCCTTAAACTGATGGAGGTCACAATCACCAGGACAAAATTAATTTACTTTCTGTGGCCTTTGCTAGAGAGATTTGTTAGATTTGCAGCTTTAGCAATGCACCATAGAGAGTAGTTTTAGGAAGTTCTTCAAGCTGAACCTCTTTAGTTAGGCATTTTATTACACTCAAGAGTGCACCTCCAGGCATTTCTGCAGTTACCTCCTACTGACACCTCTAAGCGTCAAATATTGCTTATTTATATTTGCATTAACAATTCCAAAACAATGCTACATACAAGGTATCAGAAAATGTCATCTTATAGCATACATGATGGTAAACACAATTGTATTTGACCTCTATCTAACGCATCTAAAGAGATATTGATTATTATTTGTGTACTGTTTATTTGTATTTAATAATTGTCACATTTCTCTAAATATGTGAAAATTAAGGTAATACAGACATAGCTGCATGGCCTTACATGAGATCTGGCAGTATCTGTCTTGCCTGAATGGTTACTGAGATATTATAAGCTGTTTATACAAAATTAATATTCACCTCCTTTGTTTTGGCTTATAAAATCCAGTTTAAGGTATCATACTGAATGAATGTACTTATGCAGCAAATATTAATTTATTCTGAATTGTTTGTCATTTATAGTTTTCTAGTAACACTTATGGTTCCAGAGATATGAATATTTGTTTGAACTGTAAGGTGATAACTTATTTTTTAAAGGCACAAGCTACACACACTGGGATTTAAAGAATACATACTTAAAAGAGCTATACTGGAAGGAATGAGTTAATAGATTGAATCTGTTTTACTTAAAATTCACATAAGTTTCTTCTGAGGTAACCTTATATGTATTTATTTATTGTTTTTGATTGATTTTATAGGTTCATAGGTAGGTACTAGGCTATCTGCCTGAGGGCATTTATAAGCCTAGCCAGAGTGTGTCAGCTTTCGCTGCCCCATTGATTAATTAACTGAGCCTCTGTCAAGAAGAGCCAATGAAGTTATCCCAGGGGTGCATTTTTTGTTACCCATCCACTCGTCAAGGTTTCTCTTGAAGAGTGTTAGTGAGGGGCTCTGCCTAATGTAGCTAGGAATTTTGTTCCAAAGCATGGGGAGTCTCTGTGACAGGAATCTATCCCTCCAGCATGTTCTATTTATTGTTGTGGCGAGGTTTAGCTCACTAGACCGAGTGGCTCTCAGTGACTTGGATTTCTTTAGGTGGAGCATATCCATCAATTCTGAGTTGGACATGGCTTTGTAAGTCAAGCAGAGATCACCTCTGAGTAAGCAATATGCCACTGAGTACAGCTGGAGTTTTTCCAGTCGGGCTGCATAGGACATATGTTTGAGACGAGTAATCCTCTTGCTGAGGTACTTTTGTGGTCTTTCCAGCTGTTGGAAGTGTCTTGTGAGGTACATCCCAAATGGGGCATTGTACTTTATGATGGGTCTGATGAGTGATGAGTAAAGGGGCACTATAACCTCTTTATTTCTAGATGTGAACCCTTTAGTAATTAGATGAGCTACATAGAAGGATTTCCTAACTACTTTGGCAATATGATTGTCAAAGGAGAGATTACTATCTACCTGGGACTCCAGATCTCTTATTACATCTTATGTAGTAAGGGGGCTGCCACCTATGTGGTAATTCATGGGTGTTTTGTTTTTCCCAAATGGGATGACTATGCATTTTTTGGCATTTAGCTTGAGACCATGACTTTGACACCAGGTGTCCGTCTTAGTAAGGCCATTTTGGAGAATGTCCATGTCAGCCAGAGAGTCAATTATGGCTCACAGTTTGCAGTCATCGGCGAACTTGGTTAGCCATAGTCCTCCTGTGTTTGTCTGTACTTCTGAGAAGTATATGCTGAACAGTAGGGGTCCCAGGACCGAGCCTTGTGAGACACCACTTGTGACTGGTTTAGAGTCAGACCTGGAGCCCACTATTCTTACCGTGTGAGTTCTGTTTGTAAGCCAGTTGGCAACCCATCTCGTGATGTAGGGGTTTATGTTCAGGCTGGTGAGTTTTTCTATAATTCCCGAGTGGGGAATGGTGTCAAAAGCCTTGGAGAGGTCAAGGTAGGCTGTGTGAACTACCTTCCCCTTAGCTATGGCCTTGGTGACTGTCTCGAAGAAGTCAACCAGGTTTAGTAGACATGATCTGCCTTTAACAAAGCCGAACTGGGTCGGGTCAAGTGTGTGGAGGTTCCCAATGTCTTTCTTAATGAGTTCCATGATGATGTGCTCCATAGCCTTGCAGACCAGGCTAGTCAGGCATATGAGGAGATAGTTACCAGGGTCAGAATTGGCCCCTCCTTTGTGGAGCAGAATAACCATTGCTGTGCACCATTCTATGGGCACATAGCCTGTGGAGAGGCTGAGGTTAAATAGTGTGTTTAGGTGAGGGGTTAGTTTGTTCTGTAGTTTGTGCAAGAGGCAGCCTGGGACACCATCTGGACCCACTGATGCTGTGCTTTTGGCTTTTGAAAGGGCTATTTTCACCTGTGCGTCTGTGACTTCCGGGACACTACACTTTTCCGGTATTGTTGTGGGCCCTTTTGGGGGTGAGGGGGCGATGAAGTTTGCACTGAATCTATCTACCAGGATGCTGGCAATATCAGTGGTTCAGTATATTTTGTGCTATTTTGCACTAGCTCAGAGCATATCTGCGATTTGTCACTTAGATTCTTGACATAGCTAAAGAAGGCTTTGTGGTTATCTTTTGAATCCTTGGCTATTTTTCTTTTGAAGTTAGCCTTGGAGGGTTTTATGAGGGACCTTAGTTTCTTACTGATACTGATCAGGGATGTCTTTCCTTCTTGGGATTTGCTTTTTTTCTGAACTAGTTTCCTCCTTCTATTGTATAGCCTCTTTATGGCAGGGGTCCACCAGACTGGTTTCCTTCTCTTAGGGGAGTGAGTCTTGGTTTTGCTAGGGTTGGCATGATCCATGCATCCTTGTAGGTGTTCACAGAGTGCATTTGTAAAGGTTCCTGCATCTTGGACACTGTTATCCTTTAGTGTGGGGGCTGTGAAACTTACCACCTCTGTCTTAAGTAAGGTGAATTTTGCTATAGAAAAGTTTTTCACTGTAGTTTCCTTGGTTGGAGGTGGTGGTGTGGTGTGGACATCCAGAGTGATTAGTTTATGGTCAGATCTAACCAGTGATGGTTGACCTCTGGTGTGGAACACCTGTCGCCCATGTTGGTGATGACCAGATCCAATATGTTTTCACCTGTGGTAGGGGAGTTTACCAGCTGATCAAGGGAATTTGAGTTGATAAATTCCAAGAAGCGCTGGACCTGGGAGTTTGTACTTGAGTAGTTTTCAGTAGGTTAATTGAAATTGACCAATATCAGGGTGTTCGGTAGGACCTTCATGTTTTCCAGTGTCTCCAGAAAGGCGGAGTGGTGGTCCTGGGTCAAGGATGGTGATCTGTAGCAGGCCACAATTTGAACTGCAGATTTGCCTGATGTTAGTTGCACATGGATGATCTCGGAGGTATCATACTGCGCCATTAACCTGGAGGTGTAGGTATCCTTCATGAATATGGATACACCCTCTCCTTTTGTGTTTCAGCCCATGTTCTGTGGCCGAAATGTGTGGTATGAGTTAAAGCCCGGTAGTCCCGGGGTGCTCTGTGGAGCCTTGAACCAGGTTTCAGTTACTGCACAGATGTCGACGTTCTCCATACTGAGGTGTGCTTCGAGCATGTGCATTTTGAGATTTAAACTCCTGGCGCTGAGTAGCATAACCCTCATTTTATTTGTGCTGTTTACGGAGGTGGGTTTGACTTTTGAGCTTTCCCTAAAAAAGGCACTATGGGAGCAGCAAGAGCCTTGGCCAGTATTCGAAAGCCTAGAGGTGACAGGTGCAAGCCGTCTCTTACGAAGCAACGAGGCCTGTTGAGCATGTCATCCCAGGCTGACAGATACTGGATCCTTTTTGAATGACACCGGAAGCTTAGCCAATTGTTGAAATTGATCATTTTTTCTTTATACTGCGGTATCATTCTTGGTGATGGCAGGATGCTACTCAGGGTCAGGGTCATACCCGCCTGGGCTACATGATCAGAGAGCTCTTCCATGTCTCTTTTCATGTAGTCCAGGGAGGTATGTCTCAGGTCATTTTAACCAACATGAACAATGACAGAGTCATATTTGTACTTGTTTTGGAGTGACCTGAGTGCTTGTGTTATGTGGCGGATTCTGCCTCCCGACAGGCATCTAACAGTAACCTTCTCCTTGTCCAGCCTAGTAAGTGGGACGTCAGTGTGTCTGACTATACAGTCACCTATTACTAGGGTGTTAGGTATGTTATTTCACCTTAAGGGCTGTGATTGTGCGGTACACTGATTTTGTGTTTTATGTGTTGCCTGGTTTGTGACGGGAGGTGCAGGTTTTTTGGGTGTCCGCTTTGGAGGTCTGTGATGCTTTTGCAGGTTTTTATTTAGAGCCTCCGAGTATGATTTTGTGTATTTATGTGTATTTTTTGCCAGTGCTGGTTTAGTATGTCTATGTGAGGCTGGAGATGTGGTGCAAGTGTTAACCTTCTCCTCATGACTGCCTGTTCCAGTCTTGGGTGGTTGCATCTCTCGCATATGTTAATGTTTTGTGGTAGGAGGAGAGGGTTGTATGTGTACATGAGGCAGTTGTAACATTGCCTCTGGATACCCAGGTTGACCAGCTGGACTGGAGAGTATACCTGAAATTGCCCTTTGGTCATGCCTGAATAGTAGGGTGAGCTGCTCTGTCGTGGTATATTAGTGCTTGCTATTAGGTCTGAGCAAGTGCTGGACTGTAGGCTGCTTTTTAAGTGCTTAGGTTGAGAGTTAGTCTACTTTCAAGGGAAAAACTGAAGAGGAGACTTGGTGGAGCCAGGATAAATTTAGTCCTAGCTAACTGACACTGGTCGGACGTGCAAAACCATTTTGATTTGATTTTTTGAACACTGTAACTTATTTTGTCTTAATTTTTTCTCTTGCATAAAGTTGTGATGGGACTACATGAGACATAATAAACCTGACTCTTTTGTATAAAGCATACAGTTTATGTAATGGAGGAACTTGTCAATAAACTACCATCTTTACACTGTTTAAGTGAACAGTGAGTAAACTTAGCTGTGGAAGACATGAAAGGATTGCTCTAAAGCCATGCAAGGAATCTTTGGCTCATCTCATGTCAACTTCACCACAGGAGAAGCTACACATCTTACGTATGCAGCAATATTGATTTTTCTTACCCCTTCTGACAACTGTACTATGTCTGTCCAGTTACTGTTCTGCCAATCTCTCTCTCTCTATGTATATATATATATATATATATATATATATATATATATATATATATATATATTTATATATACATATATTTCTAAATGCAACACAAACTTACTGGTAATAAAAAAATAAAGTTGTCAGTATTACAGTTTTTATTGTCCAATTACTAGTGGGTGAGTGCCAGATCATTAAGTCTCACCAGTCAAAAGGGCATATTTTTCAAATATACCCACTGTTTGAGTATATCTATATATATTTGCTGAGAGTATCCCCATGAGTGGCAAAGTTTGGGTAAATGTTGTCTCTTTTTTATACAGTAACTGTTTATTCTCATACAAGACAGATGACCAGGTTTCTGTCTGTGTATGACTGTGTAAGTGAGTGGGTCTGCATGTGTGCTTTATGGCTTTATAGGTGGGCTGTATGCAGATAAGGTTGGTAGTGTATGGGCCTATGCCTGCATTGTGTGTGGGTTTGTTAATGTGAGTGGTGAAAATGTAGAGATGTGTGACACTGCCAGCCCAGCTATCTGGAATTCTGTAAATAATGCTATGTAATTTGCAAATATTGATATGATTTATACAGAAGTGTATATTATGTACTGAGCTTCAAGAATGTAACCACAGCATACCCTGCTGGAACATAGAAGATTAACTTGCAAAGCTGGGCCATAAACAAAAGATGTTATCTCCCAATTCAGTTCAATAGCAGACACGATGTCTAGAGCTAGAAGTTTTTTTTATTGTCCTGAAAGAAAAGTAATTACTAGATTTAAAATGTAAAGTGTTTTGTTGTTTTACGACTTCCAGATCTGAGAAAAGATCTGAGGGAGATGGATTTCTCACACAGAGATATTAAAATTCTATTAGTTTCTGTTTTTGCCTGGGAACTGAGGTCAGGTAACAAAGAGTGATGTTATCCAAGCTATCCCAGCAGTAATGTTTGATATTAATTTAAGAACTTTCTCAGAGAGAAAGTGGAGATTTTGTATCTTGTCTTGGACCTAGAAACATCCACTCAGGACTTCTGCCTGCCTGTTGTCTGTAAGTAGGCCTTAGGGCATAGTATCTCTTAGATATAGATAGGACTACAGTAAGGATTAGTTTAGATGGTTTCTGTATTTATTTCAGACTATCCTGCAATGTTATTTTAAAATATTTCCTGTGACTTTGAACTCTGAAGTAACTGTATTTCATTTCTGAGTATTGTCGTGTTCTTTTATTATGTATTATTAAATATATTCAAACCTATATTTGTGGCTGATATTTGTGAGTCATATTTAAGCTCTTAGAGTACTTGCATATGTATTTGGTGACACTGTAGAGGCCACTCCTAAATAGCCTTGCTTGGTCAATACCATCTGGATTATTAGTAACATTACACAATAGGATTAGACACCATTTGTAAGGGCCTTATAGTAGATGATAAGTAAGGGTGGCTGGTGGCAGCTGGTACTACCTTATAGTCTGGGCAGAAGGACGCACAGCTAGTAAACCTGTGCAAGCTTTTCCCAGGTGTGTGTGTGTGTGTGTGTGTGTGTGTGTGTGTGTGTGTGTGTGAGCTACTTGGGCAGGGACATGAAGCACTGGTTGGACAGAGAGGGTGCTGGAAATCTTAGCCTGGCCACTCGGCTGAGATCTTAACCCTATAGCTGTGGTATTGGGGAGTCTTATTAGGGATCTGGAGAAAGAGGGAGAAACCAGCCCCAGACTGACTGTGATCTCTGTGTGCTCTTAAGGGAAATTGTACTTTACTCTATGTGTACTTGTCATCCTCCCATTGTGTACCGCCCTCACTGTTTCTAGTGGTGAGGATTGAGGCTCCATGATTACTGGGCCAGTGTAGGGGCATCACAATGTGCATCAGGGTTTGCAAAGCATGCAGTCTGATACTTGTGCTCTGTGTGTGTGTGTGTGTGTGTGTGTGTGTGTGTGTGTGTGTGTGTGTGTGTGTGTGTGTGTGTGTGTGTGTATTTCTAAATAGCAGATCAGAAGCAGAGTACTTATACATAAGGTTGAAAGGTAGTGAATGATCAGGGACTGCATTGTGTGTGATCATAAGCTTACTGTATCTGTCTGGGTTTTATTTTTAGCACCGAGTAAGCAAGGGGATTCGGTGTGTGCTTGGTATGTACTATGTAGATGGAGTGCAGGCTGTACAAAAACTGCATGGGATGGGTGTTTTTGCAACAGTGTGTCCTGAGCAGCACTTCAGAGTAGGTCATATAAATTTTGCAATGTTGCAGAGGATGTTTGACCCCACATAGACAGTGTACTTTCTTTGTTTGCGTGAGTGATGATTGTGGTATGTTTACCTAATAATACAAATATAACGGGTAGGGATTTTTATGTATGGACTTGTTGGTAAGTTTAATTAGGCAATATTTTTTGACTAAATGGTACTTGGCTAGTTTGATGTCACATTTTTTCACAAGTTAGTTATCAAATGACCAATTAACAAATTACTTCATGTATCATACGTTAGACCAAAAAAGTCAAAAGTGCATTCTGTAAAAACATAGAGCAACATATTTTTATAGGAGCATACTCTTCACAAATAGATGCAGGATATTGTTGATCTGGGCAACATGAATGGTCATTCAATTGTTAAGATCTCTGTCTCTCATCTATATAATCCAGAGCTTGGTCTTGATATCTGGTCACGGTCTAAGCAGAGTTTGTTTGCTTTTCCCATGTATGCATGGGATTTCTCTGTTTTTTCCTGTTTCATCTGATCTCCTTAAAACTCTCTAAGTGTTCCATATGTGTTGCAGTTTAGTGTTGACACTGTCACCTGGCTCAATGCCAAATGAAAAAAAAATTAGAAAAAGAGATCAGAATCAGAGTAGTTCAATTATGGTTAAGAAAATAATAAATTATGTACTCATCTTTGAGGTCACTATGGGTGAAAAGAAAAATCTCTTCTTGAAGCACCATTCCTTCAGTGTTACGCCTTTTTCAGCAATGTTTATATACCAATTCAACTAACTTTTGTCTGCTTCTTATCCCAATCAAAAATTAAGATCAGCTCCAAGAAAATGATATAAGTC
>NC_056729.1:843854075-843944075 GCF_019279795.1 Protopterus annectens
GAAGCTGTTAACCTTCCCCACTGTTGCCCCTTGTATCTTAATTCTCAGATTCTTCTGATTTCCTCCATTTGCTGCCATTACAACTGTCTTATCTGTACTCAGTTTCATCCCATGTGCCTTCAGTTTTGCATGCCATTACCTTATCCTTTGCTGAAGTTCTTGTTTGGAATCTGTTTTTAATGCCACATTGTTTGTATATAGCAACTTTGTGGATCTGTTCCCTTCATCTGCTAGCTGATATAGTCCATCACCAGTATGGACATCAATGGGCTCAAAGCTGAACCCTGATGCACACCCACTCCCCCTGTGAATCCCTTTGTGAGTCTGAACACTGCTTGAACTTGAGACACTAGGTCTTTGTACATAGCCTACTGTAATTTTTCACACATTTCTGAGACGTTGAACTGCTGCCCAAATCAGCTTTCTTTGTACTTTGTCATATGCTTTCCTCAAGTCTAGGAATGCCCTGCTGGACTTTCTTCATCTCCAACTTCTTCTCAACTATATGTCTTACTACAAACATCAGGTCAGTTTGTTGTGCTGCATCCAGATCTTAATCCAAACTGCTCATCTCTCATTTAGCTTTCTACTACTCTGTGCTTTTATCAATCGCCCTGTCCAAAACTTTCATGTAGTGTGGCAAGAGTTTAATGGCTCTGTGCTGTCCACAGTTGTGGATGACCCCATTGTCCTTCTACACTGGCATTAGTGTGCTTATTCTCCCGTCATTCTTATTAACTGAAGCATGGCTAATGAATTCACATCTACTTCTAAACTGGAAAAAAAAAATTGCTGCTCTTTATCCAGAAAGATATCACTACAAACACAACAGTATTTATTTTCATCTCTGCCAACAACACCATGATAGAACTGGTAAACTAGACATAATTCCTGTCTGTCATCATGGATGACCAGTTAAAATTCAATCACCGTGTATTATTCATGGTTAAAAAAAACATCAGAAACTTGGTACATTATACAGAGTAAAATTTAAAATTGAAATCAAAATAAATAGATAAAACAACGTATCTTAAATTAATACTGAAAACACCCCTGATATCTAGGAGAAAAGTCCAAGCTATAAACCAATTTGCTCTTCCTGTTCTAACATACAGTTTTGGGATGACTGACTGGCTCCAAAAGGTATTGGATCAGATGGACAGTAAAACAAAAAAAAATGCTTCATGCTTATCAAATGGCCAATGAATACCAAGATTATATATTCCTCATTCTGAATGAGGCATTGTGCTCTTCGAAACTGATTACATGTATAGATCTGCAATCATAGCACTGCTTACATATCTGTTGGCCTTACCAGATGCAGTCAAAGTGAACGTTTTGTAACATGAAAAGAACAGATCTAAGATGACTTCCCTGCTTAGTTTAGCAGAACCATATCAGTGTCAAGCAGGAATACTAACCAAACCAAAAGCAAACAAAAATCACACAGGAACTGAATGTGCCAAAAAAACAAAAGAAAAAAATATAAGGAGAAGGATCAGATGAGAAGGCAACAAATGTGGAAAAGACATAAATGTAGTTCCAAGTACAGGAAACTCCAGGAACAACTTCATGCCAATCAGGATCTGACACAGGAATAGGTAAAGAGAGGTGAATTTAAACCAAAAGATGAAAGGTTAATATTAGTGGTCCAGGATAGTGTACTACATATGTAGTGGCTTACAAAGTCCAATGAACATGTGATAGAAACAGACAATTGCAGGTTCCGTAAAACAGATCTGGAAACAGTTGCAAATCTTGTTGGTGGGTGTGATACACTATTGGCAGAGGGCCTGTTGCATTGGGAAATGTGCAAACATTACAGTACTGAAGTTCATAGGTTCATAGGTTCATAGGTTCATACTAGGCTATCTGCCCTAGGGCATTTATAAGCCTAGCCAGAATGTGTTTGGCTTTCGCCACCCATTTTAAATTTATTTTGCTATGCCCTTTTTTGAGGTTAGTATACTGTGCCTCTGTCTAACAGTGACACAGAAGTGATACCCGGGGTAAACCTACGATCTCCCATCCACTCACCAAGATTCCTCTTGAAGAGAGTCAGTGAGGGACTCTGCCTAACCTGGACTGGGATTTTATTCCAGAGTGAAGGGAGCCTCTGGGTTATGAATCTGTCCCACCAGCATGTCCTATTTATTTCAGTGCTGAGGTTCAAGTCTCTCGAGTGCGTAGCTCGATGGGATTTGGATTTTCTTTGTTGCAGCATGTCCATTAATTCCGGGTTGGACATGGTTTTATACGTCAGGCACAGATCGCCTCTGAACAGGCGGTATGTCACTGAGTAGAGCTGGAGTTTCATTAACCGGGCAGCATATGGCATCTATTTGAGCCCTTTGATCCTCTTGGTGAGGTACTTTTGGGGTCTTTCCAGTTGCTGCAGGTGTCTGGTAAGGTACATCCCAAAAGGGGCATTGTACTCAATTATGGGCCTGATGAGGAATGAGTAAAGAGGCACGATGACCTCCCCTGATCTAGATGTGAATCCCTTCATGATTAAGTGGGCTATATAAAATGTTTTTCTAACCACTTTGGCCACGTGGTTGTCAAATGAGAGATTGCTATCAACTTGGGTCCCCAGGTCCCTAATTAATTCTTCTGTACTTAATGGATTACCACCTATGTGGTAATTTGTGGGCACTTTGTTTTTGCCAAAGGGGATGACTATACACTTTTTGGCATTTAGCTTGAGGCCATGGCTCTGGCACCAGTTGTCTGTTTCTATGAGGCCCTTTTGGAGGATGCTTGTGTCGGCTGGAGAGTCGATTATGGCACCCAGTTTGCAGTCATCTGCGAACTTGGTCAGCCACAGTCCTTCCGTGTTGGCCTGTACCTCCAAGAAATATATACCAAACAAGAGAGGTCCCAGGACTGAGCCTTGTGGGACACCACTTGTAACTGGTTTGGAGTCTGACATGGCTCCAGCAATTCTAACCATGTGGGTTCTGTCCTTGAGCCAGTTTGCAATCCATCTAGTGACATAGGGGTTTATATTTAAGCTGGTGAGCTTATCTATAATGCCCGAGAGGGGTATTGTATCGAAGGCTTTTGCGAGGTCCAGGTAGGCTGTGTGGACCACCTTCCCCTCATCAATGGCCTTGGTGACTGCTTCAAAGAAATCAACCAGGTTTAAGAGGCAGGATCTGCCCTTAACAAAGCCGAACTGGGTAGGATCCAGTGTTTGTAGGTCCCCAATATCTTTATTTATGATGTCCATGATGATCCTTTCCATAGCTTTGCAGACCAAGCTAGTCAGGCTTATGGGGTGATAGTTTCCAGGATCCGTTGAGACACCACCTTTATGGAGAGGGACCACTGTTGCTGTACGCCACTCTTTGGGCACATATCCTGTAGTAAGGCTGAGACTGAACAGTAGTTTTATGTTTGGGTTTAGCTCTTCTTGGAGTTCATGTAGGACGCAGCCCGGGACACCATCTGGTCCCATTGATGCTGTGTTTTTTGCTTTGGAGAGGGCGGCTCTTACCTGAGCATCTGAGATGTCAGGGGGGCAGCACTCTGCTGGGATAGATATTTGCCCTTTTGGTGGGGGGGGGAGTTTGCGCTGAACCTGTCAGCTAGGATGTTGGCAATGTCTGTGGTTTCGTGTATTTTTGTCATTTTGGACTAATTCTGAGCATATCTGGGAATTACCACCCAGGTTCCTAACATAACTAAAGAAAGCCTTGTGATTATCCTTAGTGTCCTGTGCAATTTTTCTCTCGAAGCTGGCCTTAGACAATTTTATGTGTGCCTGTAGTTTTTTGCTAATACTGATCAGTGATGCCTTCCCTTTTTGGGATTTTGCTCTATCATTTAGTAGCTTCCTTCTTCCATTGTATAGTTTGTTTATGGCTGGGGTCCACCAGACAGGACATCTGCCTTTGGAGGATTGGGTCTTGGTTTTATTTGGGATCGCATGATCCATGCATTCCTGAAGGTGTTCATAGAATGCGTTTATAATGGATTCTGTGGTCTGGGCCGTATTTTCCACAGGCCCGGGGGCTTTGAAGGATTCCACCTCAGTTTTGAGGAGTGTGAAATTTGCTTTAGAGAAGTTTTTCACTATGGTTTTCTGGGCAGGGGGTGGGGTCGGGATGTGAATATCCAGTGAGATTAGTTTATGGTCTGATCTTACCAGTGAGGGATACACTTCTGGTCTGGAGCATGGAGTCCCCATGTTGGTGATGATCAGGTCCAGTATGTTTTCCCCTCTTGTGGGAGTGGTAACAAGTTGTTCCATAGCATGTGAGTTTATAAATTCTAGGAACCTTTGGGCTAGGGTGTTGGAGCTAGAGTAATGCTCCCAGTCTATGTTTGTGTAGTTGAAGTCGCCCAATATAATGGTGTTTGGAGAGACCTTCATATTTTCCAGTGTTCTCAGGAAGGCCGAGTGGGGTTCCTGGGTTTAGGAGGGTGGTCTGTAGCAGGCTATAAACTGGAAGGCAGTTTTACCCACTGTTAGTTGCACATGGATAGTCTCTGATGCTTCGTGCTTTGCCACCAACCTGGAGGTGTGGGTATCTTTGATGAATATCGATACTCCCCCCTCCTTTTATGGTTCGGTCCAAGTTTTGGGGCCAAAAAGCATGGTATGAGGTATAACCTGGTAGTGCTGGGGTGCTCTCGGGAGCCCTGAACCAGGTTTCTGTTACTGCACAGATATCGATGTTCTCCATGCTAAGGAGAGTTTTGAGTGTGTGCATCTTGAGGTTTAGACTTCTGGCGTTGAGTAGCATTACTCTTAGTTTCTTATCCCTTGTGATACCTATGGAGGTGGGTTTGTCTTTTGAGCCTTGCCTAAAAAAGGCACTATGGGGGTAGCAAGAGCCTTTGCCAATATCCGAAAGCCCAGGGGTGACAGGTGCAAGCCATCCCTAGCGAAGCATCGTGGCTTGTTGAGCATATCATCCCAAGCTGACAGGCATTGGATCCCTTTTGAATGACACCAGTACTTAAGCCAATTGTTGAAATTGATCATCTTGTCTTCATATTGTGGCATCATTCTTGGTGAGGGTAAGATGCTACTCAAGGTCAGGGTCATACCGGCCTGGGCTACATGCTCAGAGATCTCCTTTATGTCTCTTTTCATGTAGTCCAGGGAGGTACATCTCAGGTCATTCACACCAGCATGGACAATGACTGAGTCATATTTGTACTTGCCTTGGAGTGACCTGAGTGCTTGTGTTATGTGGCGGATCCTAGCGCCCGACAGGCTGCTCGCCGTGACCCTCTCCTTGTTCAGCCTGGTGAGCGGGACGTCAGTGTGCCTGACGATAGAGTCACCTATTACAAGTGTATCAGGTGTGCTGTTTAGTCTTAAGGGCTGTGACTGTTTGGCACACTGGCTTTGTGAGATATGTGTTGCACGTGTTTTGTTTTGGGGTAGCGGCTGCTTGGGTGTCTGCTTTGGAGGTCTCTGCTGCTTCGGCAGATCTTTATTTAGAGCCTCTGAGTATATTTTTGTGTGATTATGTGTTTGGTTTGCTGTCGTGGTAGGTCTATGTGAGACTGGAATTGTAGTGAGTGTGGTTTGCTTCTCCTCCTGACTGGTTATGCCAGTACTGAGTTGAGAGAGCTTAGCCTCCAGTTTGGCTATATGGATGCATCAATCACATGTGTTGGAATTTGTTGGGAGGAGGAGAGGGTTGTCTGTGTACATGAGGCAGTTGTAACATTGCCTCAAGATTCCCAGATTCACCAGCTGGACCGGAGAGGAGATTGACAACTGACCTTTGGACATGCTAGAATAATATTGGGAATTCCTTAATAATTGAAAACCAAGGCCAGTGGGGAGTGAGGGTGTAGTGCTTTTAATTTTTAGTGCTGACTTATATAATTGCTTTAGTGAGCAAGTGCCAGGTAACTTAAGTGCAATGTGTTACAGGTAACTTAAATGCAAAAATGACAAACAGTAACTTTCTTTCAAGTGAAACAAGGAAATAAGTACAGTAAGCCATGCAGATATCACTAGTGATCCACAAAAGTGCTGAGAAGCCGCGTATTAGGTGGAATTAGCATTCCAGGGAAATAGCAAGCAAACAAACAACAAGCAGAAGCATTGGAAACATAAGCCACAAGGCATTATAGAGAATGATAAAGATTATACCATATGGGATCACAGAATACGAACAGTTTAAAAAATAGATACAAAAAAAAAACAGATATAGAAGTCCATGAAAATAACACAAAAGTAGCACTGATGACTGAAATTGCTATAACCAATGATTACAGTATCTTATGTACAGAGAGACACAAAGTCATAATATACCAGGATTTGCAGGCAGAAATGAGGACAATGTGGAAGAAGGATACCCAGACAGTTCCAGCAATAGTAGGAGCAATGGGTCTCATAAAAAAGAATTTAAAGCCTTATTTAGACATGTTACATGTAACTTCATATGAATCGCAGAATGGATTCAATTCTGGGTATATTGTGTGTGCTGCGAAAAACACTTTTGGCTAACATCAAAGATAAAAACAATACTAATTTCAAGAACTGTAAACATATGTTGACTTAGGAAAGTGTTCCATTCCCATCATGGTATTAGAATCCAAAAACTTGGAGAAATTAAACCAGTAAGTTAGTAAAAACCAACCTCAATGACATAGCCAAAAAATATAACCTCACCTTTCTTACTGCCATCTCTTCTCTATGCTGCACCGATCTTCACTAACCTTCAAGTTTCACAAGTGTCCAAACTTGAGTAAAGACATAATAAAATAGCAAAATCTGGAGTATACTATTATAACAAAACACAACACTGCCAAGCACTTAGAGAATTAATCTGGTTAGAAATACCAAACCCCTAGCACTCAGTCAGCTATCTACAATACACAGATATTCTAAGGCAGAAAATCGCCCAGCCCTTAATAAAGTCGTATAACACTATAGGACAATAGAATTTTACACTTTAGAGAAAAATCACTATCACTATAACTAAATCCTCAAATACTGCAGATAATTCTCCATAGTTAAATAGTGTAGTTAAACCATGGAATTAAATTCCACTACTGCTGATATCCATTCAGAATATAAATTCATTTAAAACACAACTAAAACTTCTCGTATCAAATCAGTGGATGTGCTCTTCTATTCTTACAGGATAAATGCCATTGTTATTATAACCCCTCCTTGTAGAACTGAAAATTACTATAACGACCAAAACAGAATGACCAGTGAGAAACAGCTCTACTTTCCAAACACTTTTAATCACAGAACACACTTCTCTAGCGCCTCGGCCGTAGCCTTTACAGAGTAAAAACTTTCATTATTAAAAGGTTTCTTATTTATACACTTGTTGTTAATTAATTAATTAATTAATTAATCAATTAATTAATTAATTAACAATTAAATTATCACAATTATCCAATTCTCTTCTTAAAGTTAAAAAAGCATTATATAAAACTATGCCAATTGCATTCCTTATTCATACCCTTAGGTATGAGTGTGTCATATTTCATTATTAAAATAGATTCCTTCTGTCCTAACACATATTTCAATAACTCTACATTTCCATATTGTAATGTTACTTGTTCCAACACTGTTGCTTTCATGGTTTTTATATCACCATTATGTTCTTTATTAAAGTGTTCAGCTACAGGACTGAGAATTTTATTATTTCTGATGTCCCTCACATGTTCTTTTATTCGTTCTGCCAACGATCTTTTTGTTCCCCCTATATAACATTTATTACAGGGGCACATTAAACCATAAATCACACCTTTACTATGACAAGAATACATTCCCAGTGTATTAAATTTCTTTCCCCCTATTTTCTCTATTTTTGTTATTATATACTGGCATACTGAACATTTACCACAGGGAAATGTTCCTTTTATTTCCACATTCACCAGCATTTTCTCTATAGGTCTTCTATATTTTGCATGCACCAGAAAATCCTTTAAACTTCTTCCCCTTTGGTAAGAAATTCCTAACTCAATTTGTGATAATGATGGAACCTCCCTTCTAATTTGTTCCCAGTGTTCCTTAACCACTTCTGTCAATCTCGGAGAAATTAAACTACATTTAGTAACAAAAAACATGTTCTTCTTTCCAGATGTCATTTCTACAACTTCTTTTCTTTTTTTATATCCACCTGCATTGGCTCTTGTCCCTCCTTGTTTTTTATTAAATATTTTCTGTACACTACCATACACGATATCCATCTCATAACCCCTTGCAATAAACATCACAGCCACCCTCTGAGCCTCTTCATATGCTTCTTTTATATCTCTATTCAATCTTTTAATCCTAAGCATTTCTCCATATGGGATAGATTCTATTGTATGCTTAGGATGACAACTTGTAGCATTCAACATCAAATTAATTTGATTACATTTTCTGTATATATTAGTATGTATTTTTTTATTCTTTTCACCTCTAAGTGTAATATCCAGAAAAATTAATCATTATACCTTTCTGTATACCATCAAATTTAATACCAAATTTGTTAATATTTAAATAGTCTGTAAACCCAGATGAAATTTCTTCTCCCCCTCTGCATATAAAAACCAAGTCATCTATAAATTGATAATATTTTATTACATATTTTCTAAAAAATTCACTTCTATTAATATGTACCTTCTCCATCAACCCCATAAATAAATTGGCATATGCTGGTGCAAATGCCGCTCCCATTGCTGTACCTGTGTTCTGTTTATACAGGTTACCTTCAAATTCAAACATGTTGTTTTTAAGACAAAAATCCAGTAGTTCTTTGATATACTGAGTCTTGGGACTATCCCCTAAAAAATGTTCTATGGCTTCCAAACCCAGAGTATGTGATATATTAGTGTATAAACTCACTACATCTGCTGTTATAAAGTACATATTCTCATCCCATATCACATCTTCAATTTTACTCAGAAAATCAAAAGAATCCTTAATATAGGATGTCAACTTCATTACTTCTTTCACTAAAATTTCATGCAAAAGACAGCTTAAATTATATGTAAAATAACCTGTAGCTGACACAATAGGATGGCCTGGTGGTTTTACTGGATCTTTATGAATTTTAGGAACACAAAAGAATTTTGCTATTGTACTTCTCCTAACTTTAAGTTTATGTGTTACATCATAAGTTGTAAAATAATGTAATCTTACCCCTTTATTTAACAACTTCTGAAACTCATTTTGTGCATGTATTAAATTTGATGTGTCTATTCTACTATATACATTCTGATCATTTAGATGTTGCATACACATTATATAATAGTCCTTCATTATTACTAATTTACACCCCTTGTCTGATGGTTTAAAAAATATTTCATTATTCCTACTCAGATATTGAAATCTAATCCACTCATTCCTTGTTAAATTATATTTCTTCTCCTGTTTTTTAAACTTATTAAATTCTTTATCAATTATCAAGTTAACTGCTTTGTCAAAACTTTGAATGAATGAATTTCTATTCGGTGGCATAAACGTACTATGCGACTTAATTTCACTTGTGTCCAATAAAGTGTAAGCATTGCTTTCTGTCTCCAATTCACATGAAAAATAAAAATCTTCATAACTATCAGAATTGGATACACATGTTTCATTTAATACATTTCTTTCATCATTTTGCATAAGAAAGAAATATTCTTTTAAACACATTTTGTGCACCAAATTATATATTTCACCCTTCACTTCATACATCCTAGGTAAAACTGTCGGTATAAATTTAATACCCCTATTTAAAACTAATATTTCTGTCTCATCCAGCATATAATCTGATAAATTAACAACATATTCTCCTGTAATAATGTTTTCTACCTGTTTACACAGTCCATTTACTTTCTTTGAAATGTCCTTCTCCCGGGTCTCTGTTCCGATCTGGTCCCTGCCAACCTCGCTTCCTGGTAGTATAATTCGATTCATTAGGTCTTCTAAAGGTTTTCCGAAAAGATTCCGGATTTGCTGCTCCCTGTAGATTCGGAAAATGATCATTTATTTGTTCTTCTTCGTCGTACGAATACGCTCCGCTCTCTCCTGAAATAACGCTCTTACTCCTCTGTGGACCGGAAATAGCATCATCTTTTTGAAAAGTTACACTCCTTCTCTTTGGTCGCTGATTGGTTGTGAGAGCAAAAGCTCTCTTATACTCGTAATCTTTAATGTCTCTATTCAATTTATACTTTTTACGATCAATCAAATCCTTTTCATAAGACATGAGTTTATTATTAATGTTCACCAGAAAAGTCTCTAAAGCCGAATTGGAAGTCATTTTTGCAATTTCTTCACATGTTTGTCTCGTTTCAATCAGAAGTCTCACTCTTTTTATACTGTCGCTCTCAATCAAAATCGCTACCCACTCCAAGCTGCACCATTGTGCCATTGTTGCCTGCATCTTGCTATATCATCAAACCTTTTCTCATCAGTCAGAATCCCTTGTCCCATAACCAGTATTCATCCATACCCAAATATTTAACTAGCATATCCCAGCCATATACATAGTTTTATGATACTGCTCGCCACCCTACCTCTATAATTCTAATATAAACCTTATATTAAGTGGATATAATTGTCTGTAAACCTGCTTAATGCCCACCTCTTAAGTACGATATTAAGATTCTGCATTACCAAGTTCCTTCCCTCACTTAATTTTGTTGAATTTCTAAGTGTTAATCAAAAGATCTGTTATGATCTCTGTGGTAACGTTGTCACTTCACAGCAAGATGTTATTGCATTCGATTCTCAGCTGTAGTGTCTTCTGTGTGGAGGCATGCATGAATGGGCATGCCTTCGTTGAAGGTTGTGCGTCAGGGCTGGTAACTCGGCACGTAAAAACCCATTACCAAACATTAGCGGACCGGAGTTCCGATGTGGCGACCCCTAACCGGGATAAGCTGAAAGACACAGAACAAATCAAAAGATCTATTATCTCTTTGACAAACCCAGTAATACACCTCTTGAAAAATTCAGTGTTCAGCAGCTACTAAATGCATACATATCTTTTATACTTTGATAGTTGCTTTTATATCATATGAATGCAATCTAATTAGCAAATCTATGGGTAATTAACATATATATATATATATATATATATATATATATATATATATATATATATAGAGTCAGATGGGTGTCCAGCTGGCTCACAGATAGGACCCACAAGGTCAAAATAGGTGCTGACACCTCCGACAGCAGATCTGTCACTAGTGGTGTTCCCCAGGTATCTGTCCTGGGACCTCTACTGTTTGGCATGTAATTCTAAGATGTCCAGGTGAGGACGAGGGGCCTGTGGCTGTCAGGGTTTATGGATGACTGTAGGATGGGTGCTGTCATTGGCTCCCCAGTTCATGTTGACATACTGCAAGAGGGTCTCACAGCTACAAATAACTGGTACCATAGTCATGGCCTTATTTTAAATGCAAAAAAAATATTATCGTACCATTCAGCAAACATGCCCCCTACTAATTACCACATCAATGGTAACCCCCTAAGCACACAACCTGTGGTGATAGACCTGGGTACTTAGGTTGACAACAATCTTGCATTCAACCATCATGTGGCAGCGGTGGTCAAAAAAGTCTTTTACTTGGTTCGTCTCATAAGTAAAGGGATTGCATCCGGAAAAAAAGAGGTTATTACCTGTCTGTACTCATCCCTTATTAGACCTACTATTGAGTGTAATGGCCCATTTGCTATGTAATGCTCCAAACACCTGCACCAACTGGATAGGCCATAGAAATTCCTCACAAAGAGAATCCATGGCCTCCAACACCTTTCCTATGTGGACAGGCTTAAATCACTATCACTGTACTCTGTATCATACAGAATGCTCAGAGGTGATCTGTGTCTCACCTACCGGGCAATGTCAGACCCTGCCCTACTGGAGATGCTGCATATCTGTAAGTCTAACTCCTCGCACATTACCTGCTCGATAGGCCTAAATCTAATATGCAACATCACCAAAATCTGCTGGTGAGACAGGTTTGTCTCCCAGAGGCTCCCCCATCTCTGGAATAGACTTCCTAAACATGTCAAAACGAGTATCTCACTGACCCTCTTCAAGTTCAACTTTGATGAGTGGATGGAAATCATAAATTTGTCCCAGGGGTTCCACCTTTGTCCCTCACTGACAGGGGTGACAGGTGCTGACTGAGGTTTCTTTTTTTGGGATAAACTCTTGGATAAGCTTGTATACAATGTCTGTTCATGTATGTTACTGACTGTCTGTTTAAAAATATTTGTAATATGTTGGAGGCTTTCTCATCAGGCCTCCACTGAAAAGTTATTTGTTTTTTTTTTTACTGTACCCAGATGGTCAAGCCTGGTAACAAAAGGAATAAATAAAAATAAATATCACTTCAGAGTTGAAGACCTAACTATAATAGATTGTACCATTTGGTCCTCATTGCACAAGCCCTTGAGATGATTGATTTCTTATAGCCTTATCTCTGGCATTAATGAGTTTTAAAAAGGTCATCACTTCTATTCTTACTTCACCTTCTTTAGTAATATTTTGTCAACAGTCCTGCTATGCCTACATTACACATTCAGTCAGTTTATGATACGAAATTAATCCCATTAAGCTTGTGTATCTTGAGTGTCCATATAAACTATCTTACTGCTCCTGTTATAATCCTGAATGTTGGATGGGCATCCTTCTGAAGGCTAATATTACAGGGATGCTAATTATTAGGGTATTGCTCTTAATTAAGAATTCCATGAATCAAAAGGACAGCACATGCTTTGCAAATACATGCTTACATACACACACACACACACACACACACACACACACACACACACACACACACACACACACACACACACACTTTTCTTTTGTAAATATTGAAATAGGTTGAAAGCTATGAAAGGAAAAGATCACTGGGGGTAGTGTTAGGTTGAAGGAATTAATAAAGGGAAAGAAAAATCACTAGTGGGGTAGTTTTAAAGGGGTGAGGGATTTTAATGATAGTTAAGGTTAGTCAGATTTATAGTAAGAACAGATATAGCTGATAAAACATGCATAGCATTGTTACATACAATTGCATATAAATTACTATATCTTTTAATAGAGGGTTATATAAATGGCAGAGACTGCTTACATTGCAGACCTAGAGTTTGGATTACTTTAGCAGTGCATTATTATGACAGTAGTTTTAAGCATGGAGAGGTTAAACTAGAGGAAATTGGAAGGTGCCAGTAAGTAGTCTTTTGTCCATCCCTGGGAAGATATCATCAGATAGGGTTCATAGCACTGTTGAGGTGTCCCAGACGGAGAAGAATCCATGTCATCTAGAGAAGTTGTTACAGTTCTATACGTGTGTGTGTGTGTGTGTGTGTGTGTGTGTGTGTGTGTGTGTGTGTGTGTGTGTGTGTGTGTATATATATATATATATATATATATATATATATATAGATATATATAATTATGTGTTAATATCTTTTTAAAAATGTAAAGTCTCCATTTAGTGTCAGTGTCAGGTATTGTGCTATACAGCAACATTAACCAAATGAAACGGAGCACAAATTTGTTTGCAAAAACTTATTTTCAGACTTACCATTCTTACCAATTTAGCAACCTTCTGACAAAGGTAAAGCTAGCTTTGACTAGTTATATCTATGACACTGATATTTAATTGGGAAGACTCTCAGAGTATGTATAGAGTCAGTACATAAATTAACTTTAAAATACTTGACTATACAGCTGTTTTATGAAGTGTAAGCGCTATCACATGCTCACAGAATAAAGCTTCTTTCGGTTAACTGTAACCAGTTGAGGGAGGTGCCAGTTTGGGGAATTATACAGCGATAGTTTTGTTAAAGAATAACAGGCTAAATGGAATATAGATTTCTTGTATTTGTATTGTTTTATTTATTGATTATTCTGTCTCTGACTTAGTGTACATATTGTAAATAGTTATAATTCTTTTTTTTCTTCTTTTTTAAAAAACATGATATATTATAATCATGTATTATATAACATTCCAAACTTTATCATATATGTAATTATTTTCAAAAATCTTAATAAAATATTTTTAACAGAAAAAGAACAAACAGGCTAAATACCCTCATACTCCAAACAAAGCATGAAAAAGTTCTTCAAAATACATTTGCAAGTGATGAACCTATATTTGAAAAAACAAATCATAAGCTCGGCACAGTCTAGAACCTTACAAGTGCAACAGAGTACACAGAGCTTCCGCTGACTACAAAATCAACATAACTAAACATCAACATTGATGAGAAAAAAAAAACTGAACACAATTAGACTCAAAAGATCATGAATGAGGTAATGTGTCATGACAGACTCCAAAACATTGTTGCCATTGATGCCAACATTACATATAAACTGATACTTCACAGAGTCACAGCAAGGATTTTGTGGAAACCATATACTTATCCCAAGGTCAAGTAAAGGAAACCTCAATTAGTTTAAAAAGATTAAGGCTAATTATGACATGGTCATTATTTTATATTAGGTGAATGATCTTAAAAGGAACCCCTTCCTTAGATGTGCAACATGCTTTGGTGACTGAAGATCCTTGCAAGCACTGGAATACACTAATGCCTAATGATATCTTCTTATTACCTCATATGGCACCTTTTTATCAAGAAAACTGTTGTCATTTGATAAGTGGCTATGACATTGTCTCCTATTTAGAAAGGTCAGTGAGTGCTAGGTTTGAATAATTTGTGCAACCTGTTATTGTTCTTTGCACCTGATGTACTATTGATGGGCTTCACCTTGCTCCCCTCAGTGTACAAAAACTTAACAGGAAATTTACTGTCCACGTCGTGCCTTTTTAGATTTTTACAATTTTAAAACGAACATTAAAAAAAACATGGAAGACAAAATAAATAAGTGTAAAGGTGGCTTTATTAAATGACAGAAATTTTAACAAAAGCAAGGTTGAAACAGAATCTTTTCAACAAGGATATAGAGAATCTCCAAACTCTGGATCCTGCACAGTTTGGTTTTGTGAAGGGTAGATCATGCCTGCTCAACTTGGTCAACTTCTTTGAGTCAGTCTCTAGAGCTGTGGATGAAGGCAAGGTGGTTCATACTGCCTACCTTGATCTGGCCAAGACCTTTGATACTATTCCCCACTCAGAAATTATAGAAAAACTCACTAAGCTAGGCATCAACCCCTATATCACTAGGTGGGTGGCAAACTGGCTCACAGATAGAACCCACAGTGTGAAAGTAGCTGACTCCAAGTCAGACTGCCAACCAGTCATGAGTGTAGTCCCACAGGGTTCAGCCTTGGGTCCTCTCCTGTTTGGTATCTATTTCTCTGAAGTCTAGCCCAACACAAAGGGACTCTGGCTGACAAAGTTCACAGACAATTGCAAGTTGGGAGCTATTATTAACTCCCCAAGTGATGCTGACATCCTACAGAAAGGCTACAGTGACACTGACTGGTGTCAGAACCATGGCCTTAAGCTCAATGCCAAAAAACATGTCATCATCCCCCTTGGGAAAAACCCGGTTCCCTTGAATTACCACATTGATGATAGTCCACTGAACACAGGAGGCGTTATAGGACATCTGGAAACACAGGCTGACAGCAACCTCTCTTTTGATTACCACATTGCCACTGTGGTCAGAAAGTCCTTTTATGTGGCACATCTCATTACTAAGGGTTTTACATCCAGGAAGAAAGAGGTCATTGTCTCCCTCTACTCTTCCCTCATTAGGCCAATCATACAGTACAATGCCTCATTTGGCATGCACCTCACTAGACACCTGCAACAACTGGAGAGGCCACAAAAGTACCTCACAAAGAGGATCCTAGGCCTTAAACACTTGTCCTATATGGACAGACTCAAAAAGACTCCAACTATTCTCTGTCTCATATTGCTACTTAGAGGCGATCTCTGCTTGACTTACAAAGCCATGTCTGACCCAGCTCTGTTAGCAATGCTACATCTAAAGAAATCCCAATCCCTCCACACCACATGCTCCAGAGACCTGAACCTCTTTACCACAATCAACAGAACATGCTGGAGGGACAGGTTCATAACCCAGAGACTGTCCATGCTATGGAATAGACTTCCCATACATGTCAAGCAGAGCACCTCACTGGCCCTCTTCAAGATGGGAAATAGAAAATTCACCCCAGCGATCACTCCAGTGGCTCTACTAGACAGAGGCACTAGGAACTAAGGTTGGGTGACACGATGCCAGGGTAATCCTATGGGATAGGCTTGTAAAGGCTCCAGTTCCATTAGCCTAGTACACACCTATGAACCTATGAATCTATGAACTGCAGTATATCGATATCTCTACCATTACTTAAATACGGTGTATATAACCAAAAATGGATATCATACTTTTCCAGCGAAACTCCTTCCATTGTTGCTAACCCACCCAGCATAAGGTATTTGTTCAGACGTTAGCTGATTCTGTTAATAAAACAATTTAAATTGTACAACATCCATCCATGAGTGGAAATGTACTATTTATCATAGTTAGAAACCTTGTGATGTTCTCTCCCCTGCCTATGCTTATGCCCACCTGCAATTAATACAGATCACTATACAATAATCCATAATCTAAATATAAAATAAATTTTATCTTGGTAATTAATAAATCATATTTCTTAGATATTAACTCTGGAATTTAACTATTGAAGCTTTAATGCAATAAATTATACACTTATGAATATAAACAGTTTATTGTCATCAAAAACCTAAGTAAGTGATCTAAAGATATTTTAACCAAACTCTGTGATAACAACCTCTATATTAATGACTATTAAACAAAAAATATAAATACTGGGTAAATTCAACAAAGATAAAGTTTGGGGGAATCATAACATTATTAAGCTATATTATATAAAACAAGAAGCACTAATTTGTTTTTGATAATAATCCTAGTCTTTACAGAAAATCCAGTTTAAATTTCAGAAAATAAATAATAATCTAATGAAATCTTACAGATTTAATAACAAACTATGCTTATTCTAAAAAGCTGAAAGCAATAAAAAGGTATTCTTCACTTACATCTTCTTCTTTCGGCTTTTCCTAGTTAGGGGTCACCACAGCAGATCATCTGTCCGCTCATGATTGGCAGTGGAGTTTTACGGCGTCGAGTTGCCAGCCCGGCGCCCAACCTTCCACAGAAGGCACACACATGCACACACTCCTAGGACCAATTTAGAGTGTCCAATCCACCTATAATAGAAGTTATGAATGTAGCATGCTCATGGGTTCATAGGTATATACTATGCAAACAACTTGTATAAGCTTAGCTATGCAAAACATATGTTGTTTGTCTTTCGGCTTTTTCATATGTGCCCCACAAAATTAATTTATAAACAAGGTGATTTACTGACTGCCTTTGTCCATCAGAGACATAGGCGTCAGACAAGGGATAAATTTCCTATTACCCATCCATTGGTCTAACTTGCACTTAAATAGGGTTAGTGAGGAACTGTACTTCACATGGATGGGGACCCTGTTCCAGAGAATAGGAAATCCCTGAGAAACATATCTGTCTCTCCAACATGACTTATTTATGTCACAAAAAAATTAGGTCTTTTGATCTAGTAGTTCTGATGTTGTATTTGCAGATGTGTAAAAGGTTCATCATAACAGGGTCCATGGATGCCTTGCATCTGTATGATACTAAGTATAGAGAAAGGGCTTTGAGGAGATTAGCATAGGGCATTGTGTTTACACCATGTATTATTTTTGTAAGAAACCTTTGTGGACATTCCATTTGCTGCATTTGCCTGGTCAGGTAAATACCAAAAGGGGTATTATACTCTATGATGAGCCTTATGAGGAATAAGTACAGTGGTACAATGACCTGTCTGGACCTAGATGCCATGCCCTTACTTATAAGTTGAGCAACATAGAAATATGGTCTTGCTATCTTGGACACATGTTGACTAAAGGCTAGGTTACTATGTACTTTAGTTCACCAATCCCAGACTAGTGAATCTAGTTTTATGAGTTTTGTTATAGAAAAACTAGTTTCCGAGAAAGCTGACTTTACAAAAGGTACATTATTGCATTTCTTGGTATTCAGTTTAAGCCATGGCTACAGCACCAACTGTTTGTCTCTGTTAGACCTTCCTGAAGGGTGTTCTGATCTTGGGGGTTCAATGACTGCTCATACTTTGCAATCATCTGCAAACTCGGTCAGCCAATGGCCTTTATCATTGGTATTGATCTCCAAGATGAAGATGCCAAAGAGGGCCAAGCCCAGCACAGAGCCCTGAGAGACTCAACTGTTGATGAGCCTCTTTATATATATGGGATGGAACCATTATATGGATGTCTTCTATGTCATTGTTGATAATTTCCATGATAATTCTTTCCATGGCTTTGCGAATGCAGTTAGTCAGAATAATGGGTCTGTAGATTCCAGGATCTGTTGAAGGTCTTCCCTTATGAAGGAGGATGACCGTTGCAGTCCTCCACTGTCATGGAACACAGTCTGTTTTAAGGCTATAGGAAAAAGGTGACTCCAGGGGTCCTGATACGTCAGACATTAGACTGTTGAGGCATACTAGGTTGTTATCAGGGCCCAGTGAGACTGTTTTCTTGGCTTTAGTAGCAGCCAGTACATGCTTCCTAGTTATAGTCTGAAGGGTTATGTTTGAGGGTATTTCTTGTGGGATGGGTGAAGGGGAGGTTGGGCTAAAGTTGGAAATGATTTTGTTCACTAACAGGTTTGCTATGTCTCTATTAACCACCAGTTAAGCACATTTCTGTACCCTGCTCTTGATATTTCTGGCATAGCTGAAGAAAGCATTTCAGTTATCTTTCACCTGGGAGGATATCTTATCCTCACACTTGGATTTGGTTGCCATAATTAGACTTCTTAGTTGTCTTTTAGTTTGATGACTTTTTTTATCTTAATGGGAATTGCCCTTCCTGATTTTTGCAATATTTTTTCCTTTTATTGTATATCCTATTTAATATGGTATGCCACAGGGGTGGTTTATTTCTGAGGCTAGTTCTGGGCTAACCTCTGGTAGGTACAGCAGCCTCTGTGTAGCCACTGACATGGCTGTACAGAGTTTCTGAGAGTAATTCAGCATAGGCTGCTGCTGAGTTATTGGGGTTTGGACAACCTTTGAATTTTGACAAGGCATCCTTTAATAAAAGGTAGTTTGCCTTGGAATAGTTCTTAACTATTACTTGTTTTAATGGGGTTACAGAGTTTATTTTGATTTCAAAGGAGTGAGCTTTATGGTCAGACCTTACCAGGGGAGGATAATATATTGGGTGGTGCAGCATATTCTCATATTTGTGAATACAAGGTCCAGTATACTAGAGAATCTAGTGGACTTATTCAGTAATTGGTCAAGGGTGTTTGTATTATGAAGCTCGGGAATCTCTGTGCCTGTAGATTTGAGGCCATGTAGGATTACCAGTCTATAGAGGGTAATTAAAGTCTCCATGAGTAGGGTGTTAGGTCCAAGCATGTACTGAGAGCATCTTGAGACATGTAGGATGGCCTATAGCTGGCTAGGATATGGCATGGGATTTTTTTCTGTGGTGATCTACACGTGGAGGAACTCCAGTGTGTCATCCTGTCTGGCCAACCTAGAGGTATGTTTGTTATTGATATATATATATATATATATATATATATATATATATATATATATATATATATATATATAGATAGATACTGCCACCATTAGCCTTTTTCTGAGCAGCTACTGGTCTAAAAGTTTGGAGGGCATTGAAACCTAATTGATAAGCAGAACATATGAAATTTGCTTTAAATACTTTAGGCACGTTACATTATAAGCAAAAACATATGCCAGAATGCAATAGACATGAGAAAAAATATCACTTATATACCCACAGATATGATAACTGCTATATAAATAAAATTAAAACTCAACTGGCAAAGGATGAGGGGACATACCTTAAGGTTGCATTCACACAATCAAGGAAAGGCTAATAAAACCTCTATTAGTCATGTTAAGTGATGTGAGCTTGTGCACACATACCTGACTGAGAGTGACAGGTTGTAGTGTTACCACTTTCCAAAGGGATGGGGGAAAGACTCACATCAGGCTCAATGTTACACTCTTTGGTTTGGTGATAGTTTTATGTAAAACTGTGGAGATAGCCACAGCAAAACTTTTATAATAAAAAAACTAGGGCTCTATGTCTTTTACATGCGCTGCAATTATTTATTTATTTATTGACAATTGTTTACTAGGATAGTCCAGCTGGGCCAAAAAGAATCCATTTGTAGTGGAGGCCCGGGGGAAAAAGCTGCAATACATAGAGATACAAGTAATGCAATGTAATTTAAAATACAAAGTGAATCAAGGCAGAGATGATGAGGTATAAGTAATACAATAAGATTTAAAATATAAAATGAAACAAAGCATAAACAACAGGCTGGCCATTTTTAGATGTTCTAGCTAATAGTAAATACCCGGAAGAATTCCATGAAGCTGCAAAAAGAATAAAAAACATGAGCATATTTCCATATATTTTGCCCTCTGTTGTTTAGTATAAAAAAATCACTAGGGTAAGAGTTTTGAAAGTGCATAAGAAGAAGAAATGAAAGACAAATAAATAAAAGGATATTGTATGTATACATGAAAGAGAGGACATCAGGATCTACAGAGGGGAGGTTAAGGTTAGCTAGTACATGAGTGAGAAGTAGGTCAATTCAGGCTAGAGGGAGAGAAAGGGGGGAATTGTAGAAGAAAATCTACATATCGATTCTGGTTTAGTGCATTTGTTAAGGGTGGTGTCTTTTTAATCTTATGTCATTCTTTGAAGAGGTTACAGCATTACATGATGGAGTAATGCTAATTTGTGCTGTTTATTGTTGTCTTTTAATTGCATTTAACATGGTTTTGTATAAATGGGTAATTGGCAAATAAAATATGTAAACATCAATCCATACATATTTAAGTGGGAACTTGAGCTCAAAACAGTGGCTGCATTAAACTTCCTGATAGACTTAGGTAATGTCTCTACCTATGGAAGTTGTAGGCAACATTTTATTCCATGCAAAATATTGAATATCATCCTATAGGGAACATTCCAGTATGCAAGGAATAGGGTCTCCATTAAATGTTGAAGACCTATCTGTGAGTGAATCATGGCAGGTTTGTGAGCCACTCACACCCCACACTACTCACTTAACCAGCAGCTGGAAATACCAACACTGGCCAGCAGGGTTACAACTGAACTTTGAGATTCCTGCAGAGTTGCTGGTTTAGTATCATGCAGGATACTGTATCAGCACAGAAGCAAAGCCAGCTTGCAGTCTTGCTACTGCAAAAAATGTAAAAAATGTCAGACTAATTGAATGTAATTTAATAGTTTGCACAGTTCTTGATGAAAACAATTGATGTAGTTGCATTATTGATAAAAAGATCCAATCTTTTTTGTCAAAATTTAATCTGCTACTGACAGGATATGAAAACTTGCAATTTAAAGACTTATCCATTATTTTTCAAATAACACTGGTTGATCTCAACAGATCAAGAAAATACACCATAAAACCTACCAAAATGTATATATGTACTAACGGAACAGTCAGAAAATAGTAAGGAAAATAGAACAAACATATATGTACTAACTAAAGGCTCACAGAATACTAAGGAAAATAGAACAAACATATATGTACTAACTAAAGGGTCACAATAGTAAGGAAAATAGAACAGATGTAAATGTACTAACTAATCAGTCACAAAATAGTAAGGAAAATAGAACAATCCTATCATACATTCAGACCCCAAACTGTGGGCAGCAAAGCCAAAGGAGGTGGAGTTTCAATATATATTAAAGAGACATATAGCTACAGGCTAGTCAAACAGTATGACGCACAGGAGACACTCCAGATGCAGTTGACCATTGACAGGACCCCTATACAAATCATAGCAAGCTACTGGCCCCCAACTCTGACCCAAGATGCCCAAACTGCCTATCTAGACCTCTTCAAATCTGTCAAGATTCAACCCTTTACCATGATCCTGGGTGACATAACTACCCAAACATAGACTGAAAGAACTACTCATGCCAGAACACAAATGTCCAGAGATTCCCCGATTTTGTCAATGCAAATGCTTTGGAACAGCTAGTCAGTACCCCCATAAGTGGTGATAATATCTTGGACTTGGTATTAACCAACATGAGTAACCACTGCAGCATCCCTGTAGTATCATCCACCCTTGTAAGATCAGACCATAAAGTGGTCAAGTTTGAAGTCACCATCTCCCCCGACCCCCTCTAGCTAGGGTCAAACAAAAAAAAACTTTTCCAAAGCTGATTACAGCCTCCTGAGGGATGGTATAAACAGCTTCACAGCCCCCTCCCCTTCCGTAGGAACTGGCATTAGTATCCAAACCTATACCAAATAACTATGTGAATATTTATATAATGCATGGAATCAGGAATACCTGACAGGACTAAGTCATCCTCCGCAAGGAAGAGCAAACCTGTTTGGTAGACATCTGCAAAAACAAACTCTATAACAAAAGAAAAAAAAATGGTGTCCAGAACCAAGAAGGAGCAGGTGCCCAATTGGAAGCAATCTCTCCTTGGCCTAAACAAGCAAATAAGAGCACTAGTGAATTCCTCTAAAGCAAACTTTGAGTCCAAATTGGCCAATCTACTAGAGACAATCATAAGGCCTTCTTCATGTATGTCCGTAATCTCAAAGGTAGCACACAGATCTGTTCAGAACTGGTGGTCAAGGACACCACATATACAAATCCCGTAGATACAGCAAACTTCCTGATTGACAGATTTAATGAAAATTTCACCCCTCTGTCCCTCCATCAGTAAATCAGGACATTCCCAGTACCTGCCCCCTTCCCCTTATAGCTAGGGATCAGGTCATCACTGGTCTCACAAAGGCAAAAATACACCCTCCGTGGGACCAGATAACATACCAGGCTGCATCCTACATGAACTCAGGCAGGAACTTGCAGCACCATTAGCCTCCATGGGACCAGATAACATCCCAGGCTGCATCCTACATGAACTCAGGCAAGAACTTGCAGAACCCTTAGGCATCCTATTCAACCAATGCCTGAGTACTGGCTTTGTCCCAGCTGAGTGGAGGACAGCCACTGTCATCCCTTTACACAAAGGTGGAGCATCCACCGATCTGGGAGATTACAGACCCATCAGCCTAACTAGCCTGATCTGCATGGAATGGATTATCATGGACCTCATTAACAAGGACATTGGCAACCTCCAAACACTTGATCCCACATAGTTTGGCTTCATCAAGGGGAGGTCATGTCTGTTAAATTTGGTCGACTTTTTTGAGACAGTCACCAAAGCCATGGATGAGGGGAGGACAGTGCACACTGCCTACCTTGACCTGGCCAAAGCCATTGCCACTATTCTCCACTTGGGCATAATAGATAAACTCTCTCAACTAGGCATCAATCCATATGTTACCAGATGGGTAGCTAACTGGCTCACTGATATAACCCATCTAATCAAAATAGAGGAAGCCACCTCAAGCAGTAGACCTGTATCGAGTGGCATATCCCAGGGTTCAATCTTGGTACCTCTGTTATTTGGGATATACTTTTCTGAGGTGCAGATCAAAACCAGTGGGCTATGGCTGACCAATTTTGCAGATGACTGTAAGCTGTGAGCTGTCATCAATTTCCCTAGTGACGTGGGCATCCTCCAAGAGGGTCTCACTCAAACAAATGAATGGTGCCAGAAACATGGCCTCAAGCTAAATACAAAAAAATGCATCATCATCTCATTTGATGAGAGTGATGTCCCCACAAATTATCACATTAATAACAATGTCCTAAGCACACAGTCAGTTTTGAGGGACTTAGGCACCCTGATTGATAGCAACCTGACTTTTGTCCACAATGATGCTTCCATTGTACAGAAAGCTTTCTACATGGCCACCGTCACAAGTAAGGGTATTTCATCCGGTGACAAGGAGGTCATAACATCCCTATATTCTTCCCTTATAAGGCCCATTATTGAGTACAATGCCCCATGTGGCATGTACTTCACAAAGCACATGCTGCAGCTGGAGTTACCACAGAGGTTCCTCACCAGGAGACTCCAGGGCATCAAAAACCTACCACACACAGATAGGCTAAAAGCTCTATCCCCCTACTCTGTTTCATGCAGACTCCTCAGATGTGACCCTCTGTCTGGCATACAAGGTGATCTCAGACCCTGTCTTGATTGGACTGCTGCAAACCCACAAGTCAAGCTCTTCTCAAGTAACCCACACACGCGGCCACACCCTGATCCGTGACATCAATAGGACTTGTTGGTGGGACAGATTTGTGTCCCAGAGACTCCCCCCATCTATGGAATATACTCCCTCTCCATGTCAAGCAGAGTACCTATTTACCCCTTTTTAAGTGCAAACTGGATAACTAGATGGTAAATAGAAAATACATTCCTGGGATTCCACATGTGTCCCTGCTGGACAGGGGCATTGGGTGCTGATTTGTCTATGTATGGGCTAAACCCTTGGTTAGGCTTATAAGGGCCTCAGGGCCAATAGCCTAGTAACTTCTTATGATCCTATGTACTAACTAAAAGTCACAAAGTAATAAGGAAAATAGAAATAGAGTAAGTAAACAGTCACAACATAGTAAGGAAAATAGAACTCTTCAGTGAAATGCAGGGTGATCTCTCACAGACAGCAAGCATACTCAGGCTAAGTATATAGCTTTCTGTCTTGACCAGTCTTCTTCTGGGAAGTTACAACCTCACCAACATGAGCCAAGTTACCTGTAAGGAAGGCAATTTAAACAGTTGAAATAATAATTTAATAAGGACTAAGTTATACATTTCAGATGGATTTAGTCACATTTTCAATCTCGTAATCTATTAATTTCAGAAGTACTCAGTGACACATAAACTGTATGGAAAGCAACTAAAAGTTACTATTAGCTGACAACATAGGTGGTCCATCCCTTTCTCTAAGATGCAGTTTTCTTCCTGAATATATTTCCAAATTAAAAATGTATTCAGTCTTGTTCCTTTATCTTTATAAATTTTACTTCAGTGATGGTGCACTTCAACTTAAAACAAACATAGGTGTGTAGAAAAAATACAGTCCCCCAGCTAAGGTCTTTTTAAACCCACATACAATACAAGAGCTGCATTTCTCCCAAACGTGTACCATATAATCACTTCATCTAGAATATAACAAGCATTGTATGGCTGGTGTAATTCAAATATTGCCTTCTCTGCAGGAGTATAGGTTCTCAGCTCCTCTACCCATGTATGTAGCAGTTATTACAATTTTCTCTGAATAGCTTGTGCTCCTGAGAAGAAGGAAAGGCAATCATCGGGAGAAGTATAACACTTAACAGAATATAATTATTTCTTTATACATAGAAGCATTCAAAAAAATACTCCTATAAAAATAAACATCATTAAATACTCAGTTAATAAAACATATGATGAGGCAATTCAGCAAATTGGAGCTCTGTGTTTAAGACTATATAACAAAGTGCTTATTTATGTAAAAGATAAAAAGCAGGTACAAGTCAATTACACATTATTTAGATAATTAGATATGAAAATAAAGGAAGAGCTGCACTTGCAAAAAAAAAAAAAAAACAACAACAGTGCAGCACCCCCCCCCCCCAACAAAGCCTACCAAACAGAGTAAAGATATATCACAAAAATGTAGTGGTTTCAGTGCCTAAACTAAGCAACTCATACTATGAGCATGAAATATATAAATGTATAATGTTAGTTTACCATAGGGAAAGAACAAAACAGACTATGCTGCCTCGGTGACTGCTCTTTCTCTAAGGTGAAATGACCTTGAATTGAGAATAGTAAAGTTTGGGGTTGGGGCCTCTTAACCACCATATGTGGATGCAGTGGGACTTCTTGCCCAACAGAATGCAGTTAATGTTAATACACTTAATGATTTCATACTTGTTCATAGATGAGGCAGCTTCATTACATGGTATTCCAGAAAACAAGTAATTAAGCTGCGATTTAACAGCTCTTTCAGCAGAGCAAATGTAACAGATACAACTGAACCAACATAACACGTTGGATGGCAGGAACCTCAACAGTAGCCAGCAATGGACTTAACACGCTGCAGTGATCAGCATGTTTTATGCCATTCACAAAGTATGAGTGACAAATGAAATGCAAGAAGGCATTAGTATGAAGGAATGAGTAATGCACACAGCACAGTTTGAAAACGTTCTAAGTTGTGTTGGCCACTGTGGTTTGTCAGTTTAACCAACATGGTCCACATCTGCCCCACATAATGAAGTTCTCTACAGATGTATCTTTCTTATTTGTCTGTTTGATATCTGAATATTCATCTTCCAGTCTTTCCATAGTTGTTCTTATTTCCTTCTTTAAAACATGTTGGGATTCCACTGTCACCTGTATGTCAGGTGAGATATATATATATATATATATATATATATATATATATATATATATATATATATATATATATATATATTGGTAATAACATCTGTTGTATTGTATCCCCTTATTATATAGTGCAATAACACAAACTCTAAAAGTCTGCTATGAGGATAAATACAGAACAGTCTCTGGTACTGTGCACCCTGTTCATTATATCTGACCCTTTGAAGGACTACCTGCACAATGATTGTGCTGAGTGCACAAACGTATTTTGTGTCCACTTCAGTTAATTCTTCCCTAGATCCTTTGTTCTTTCTCATCTTTCTAAAGATATAGGTACCAAAGTGCTATTCTACTGTGTGCCTAATCTGAGACAGTATTCATTGATATTTTCCAGAGCAGAGCAGTATGTTCTGATTAGTTTGTTAGTGTTGCACTATTCACTATAATTTCATTCAGAGAACTGCATAATTAACATGCCTCTGAATCCCATTAGAGCATTCCAGAGAACATCTATTGTTTGCCAGCCATGTCAAATACAAATAGTCACCTCACTAAGCCGAGAGTAGCTGTGTAGCACTGAGCTGCACAGCTGGAGAGTGCTAAATTACAAAAAAATGCTGCTGAGTGAAATGAATGGGAGTATTGCAGCTGTAGTCCTCTTTAGACACATACAAGCATTGAAACAATATTGGAACATAAGCACAGGGGCCGTAGGATGTATAGCCATATGAAGCTTTAAAAAGACACACACACAGACTTTCCTGTCACACTTTCAAACACTTAATAGAGCTTAGCTCCCACAAAAATCAAAGTCTGTATATGATAACACTGGAGTAAATTTGTGTCTACAAATGCAACCATCAAGACTATCTTTATAGGTAACTTATTCCATAGGATGGGAATATGCTGAATTAGGAAGTTATCTCTTTAGTGAGTCTAATTTATCTATTGCTGTGGATTTAGGACTCTAGTGTGAGTGATTGTAGACCCCTGATTTTGAGAAGAAATGGAAGGTCAAATATGAATGGGTCATCTGTGCCTTTAAAAGTTAGACAAGGTTCACCTCAGAGCAACCAGTACGCTAGTGAGTGTAAGGAGAGTCATGGTAATCTATCATAGATGAATGATTTAAGGTTCATAGGTTCATAGGTTGGTACTAGGCTATCGGCCCTAGGGCCTATATAAACCTAGCCATAACAATTCCCTGGCTATTTCTTCCCACAGTATTTACTTTCCTGAACCCCTGTCTAGCAGGGTGACTGACATGATCCCCGGGGTGAATTTCGTATCTCCCATCCAATCCCATGAGTTCCCTGGGCCTTGTCCTGAGGTTTAGGACATATGCCACAACAGACTCCTTGTGAGATGTACACTCACCCTCCTACTCATCTCGAATTAAATCTAGAGTTCCCCTCACCCTATGCTCATACAACTCAAAGGGTGAAAAACTTGTGGATTCCTGGGGAACCTCTCTGTAAGCAAACAACAGATGGGGCAAATATTTGTCTCACTCCCTCTTAAACTGGTCTGCAAATGCCCGTAGCATGGACTTGAGTATAGAGTTTAACCTCTCAACATAACCATTAGTCTGGGGATGGTATGAGGTGGTCTTCAGGTGCTTCACCCCACAGGACTTCCACAGACAAGCCAGCAGGTCTGAGATGAAATTGGCATCTCTGTTAGTCAGTGTTTCTTTTGGGAAACCTACCCTTCTGAAAATCTCTAACAAAGCATTTCCTTTAGTACTCTTGTTTAAACATTTCTGTGACCATTCCAGCAAAATGTGATATTTGGATTTGTGCAATCCAAAAAGTGAATTGTATCTGATAATGAGTCTGATAAAGGAATAGTACAGTGGTAGGAAAACTATTCTGGATCTTGAAGAATTATCTTGGAAATGAACTGGGCCAAGTAGAACTGCTTCCTGTCTACAATGGAAACATGCTGTTCAAATGACATGGAACTGTCTACATAAGTAACAAGATCTGTTGACCCTGTCTGTGTGATCAAGAGTATAGTATAAAACATATGAGGTACAAACAGATTTCTTACAGAACATTATTATGATGCACTTTGTTTTGCATTTAACTTGAGATCATTTTCAGTACACAAAGCATGCACTTGTTTCAGCATTTGCTGGACCTATTTAACATCAGTGAATAAGCAGATAGCAGCGTTCATCTTGTAGTTGTCAGTAAGCTTGATCAACTACAATTCTAGGACATTGGCTCGGATGTCTGCCAAATAAATACCAGACCGCAGGAGAGGGCCCTTAATGAGCCTGTGGCAACAAGATACAATATCATTTTCAGTCAGCATATCATCAGCTTTCATAACTTGAAGTCTATTGGATTATTTGTAATCCAACAGTAAATAAAGGGCTTACATTGTCTGTCTATTGTTTTAATAGCACTAGCAAGGAGAATAGTGTCTAAAGGTCAAGATAGCCAGCATTCACTGAGTGACTACCGCTCACAGCGACTCCTTTTCAAAGAAGCTTACTAGATTGAGGGACGACTTGTCTTTCACTAAACTAAAATGTTTGGGGTCTAGATCAGTTAAGTTGTATACACCTGAATAAATGAGTTTTGTTATGGCTTTGCATATAAGGCTGGTTAGGCTGATGAATCTATAACTAGTTGTGGCTGTAGAGGGGCCACAAATGTGTAGGAGATTTACAGTGGCTTTTCTGCAGGCATCAGACACAAACTCAGTAGACAAAATGAGGATGAAGACTTTAAGCAGAAGCACGTACAGTGCACATGTGGCACTGATGAGAATGCAGCCTGATATGTCGCCCGGCCACATGGAAGTATTATCTGTGGTCATTGACAGGGATTCTATAACTTCTAAAGCTTCGTTTTATGGAAGCTGAGTAGTGTGACCATCTTTGAATCACAATACCGCACAAACTTCATAATAATAATTATTATAAAGTGTGATGGGTTGCACCGGACCTTGGAAGCCCTAACATCCCAATAATCCAGTAAAAAACTATCTCCACACAGGAAAAAGAGCAAAAAAGCACCTAGACAGACAGTATGTGTCTTAATGTGGTGAAGAAGGCAAGTGTATAATTTTAAATATGGTACAAGGTGGGAAAAAAAGACATAAAATATGGTCAAGAAAAGAAGTATATGATATTAAATATGGCAGAAGGTGGGAAAAATATGGTCAAGAAGGCATGTATAAATTTAAATATGGCAGAAGGTGGGAAGAAACCAACTGGAGTTAAAATTACCTAGGGCTAGATAAAACAGGGGAGCCAAGGACACCGGGTAAACAGAAATGGAGCACTGATAAATGCTAGATATAGGGACTTTCCTTTTTACAGTGCCCTTCTACAGAGTGGTAGATAAAGGTAATAGATGGGGGGACAGTACAGCAGTGTTACAGGGCTAGGAACAGGTAAAAACAGGGTCACACAAGACTAAGCAGGAAAGGTAGACAGAGTGGTTGGAGTGAGATGGGGGAAAGAGGAGTACAGAGGTTTCTTTGCAGCTTGCGTCTATGAAAAAACTAGGATAGTGCAGTTACAAAATCAAGAAAAGAGCTGAATCACACCCCATGGCTAACAACACTGGCTAAACAATGCCTCCTTCATAGAGATAAAGTATGGAAAACTTGGCAAAAAGAACACAACGAAACAAAATTAATTTCAAACAACTCAGAAATATGGCCAAGATGCTAGTAATACAAGATAAAAAAAAAAAACAATTTCTCCTCTAAGCTAACAACCTTACAAAATAATCCAAAGAAATTCTGAAAGTCAGTCTCCACCCATCGCAATCCTGGCACGCTACAAAATCCGCCTCCTGCACCTGCACACAATTACTCAAATACCTCATTGATAATGATCTTCTGTCTCCCACTCAGCACGGCTTCCGCCCAGAACACAGCACTATTACAGCCCTGCTCTCATTCATCAATACTGTCAACAAAGCCTTAGTTATAGGTCACCCCACTTCAGTAATACTATTGGATCTATCTAAGGCTTTTGACACAGTATCACATACTAAACTTCTGATCAAATTAACAAAACTTGGCTGCTCCCCCAAATCCCTCAACTGGTTTACATAATACCTAAACAAGAGACAACAATCTGTAAAGTGGCACAACGTCCAATCTGATTATCTGTCAAACATAGGAGTCCCACAGGGGTTTCATTCTGGGACCATTACTCTTCAATATCTTTATTAACGACCTGCACAAAGCCTCACAACTTGGTAAAATTATCCAGTACACCAATGATTTGACAATAATCTCTACTTCAAACAATTTCTCTGACCTCCTCACAGTTACTCAAAATGCTTTTACAGAGATTGAATCATGGCTAAATAATTCACAACTGCCACTAAACACCAAAAAAATAAATATTCTATTATTCTCTTCAAGACAACCAGATATACACTTCAAAATCTTCTCTAAAGATGGAACTGAAATAGAAATAGTAAAATCTGTCAAACTACTAGGCATTACAATTGACAACAAACTCACCTTTGAAACACACATTCTTAATGCAATAAAGAACATGCACTTTAAACTTGGCAAACTTTATTGTCACAAACTGTACATGGACAAACCCACCAAAACAAAACTGGCATGTACCTTACTCATCCCTGCCCTACTTTATGGTAGTGCCATTTCTACTTGCCTTCACTCATCTCTCAGCAATAAACTTCAGTCTTGCTACTATAAAATAGATAAATTTGTCACAGGAAAGTATAACCGCTCATACCACTGCCAAGCAATCTCTGAACTGAACTGATTGGATTTCCCAAACTATCTCTGCTATACCCAACTAATGGTAGACCATAAACTAATTTATAAACCAAATACTTGCCCAGCACTCTCATCAGTACTATAAACTTTTATTCCTACAAGTACCCTAAGATGCTCCAACAAATTGCTACTAAGTGTAACCAAGCCCAATAAAAGAGCTGGACAATGCTTGCTCTCCCATAGCATTGCTAAACAATGGAACTGCTTACCCTCCCATATAACCCAAATAGACTGCATAAAGACATACAAAGTAGCATTAAAAACGTATTTCCTAAATAACCTCAAATGCCAATGCAGCACAAACAAGCCACCATAAAACCGGCACTACTTAATATTAACCCACTTCCATAGTTCAAAATAACTGCTACCCTGACAGCAACACAGCTCTATTACCATTATTTTCTGTCTGGTAAGAACTGCTATGTTTTCATGCAATGCCAAAAAAGAACCAAATCAAATTTGCACTATACTACCAACTGTTGTCTAAGTTTTTATAAGTTTTGATACACACTGTTAAGTTTTATATGTCTGTGTATTCTACTTTTATAATTTTTGTTATCTTTTGCATACTCCACTTTTTAAAAATTTTGTTGTGCCTATTTTATTTGACTGTATTAATTGTGGAGGTTTTCTTCCCGGGCCTACACTGAAAATGGGTTCCTGACCCAGTGGACTTTCCCGGTCAACAAATGTCAATAAATAAAATAAATAATAATGCTATTCATGATGAACAGAGGGCTAGTTGAACATGGGTAGTTGAATTTGCATATTGCTTAAAAAAAAAGAAAACTGCCCATTTATAAGAAACTGCGTAGTTGAACATCACAGTTCTGTGAATCCCTTTTCCTTTGTATATTATGCAAGGTATTATCCATATCTATATGAATACTTTCCCTTGTCCTAGACCCTTTTATACATATATATATATATATACATTCAGACATGTATGCATACATACATACATACATTCATACATACAAATATTTAAAACATGGGCATTAATGCCCTTCAAGCCTTCCAATATAACAAAACAGTTGTTCCCATAGTAAGTCTCCAGACTGTTCTTAAAAAATATCTAAACTAGCACTTGCTTTAATGTAATTTGGTAGTCTGTTCCATGCATGAGCGACTCTCTCCAACCAATTAGTACACTTCTCTTTCCTACAGAATCTTCTACATAGGTTGTTTGACGATTCTCTACTGTTTTTGATATCCCCAAACATTACCAGAAGTAGCTATCTCTAAATGCCTTATATACCTGAATAAAGTCTCCTCTTAGATATCTATAAGAGGTACTGCACAAGTTCAGATACTTCAGTCTTTCAAAATAGTGTAAATGTTCACATCCATAGATGCTCTTGGTGTATTTTAGCTGTATTCTTTCCAGTTTGCTCATGCACGATTTCTTATAAGGTTTTCATATTGTTACTCCATAGTCAAGTTTGGGCGTAATGTAACTAAGAAACAATGACTTCATCATTTCTGATTTCCTAGACTTTATAAATTGTTTTATACAACCTATAGTTCTATAACTATCATTAACCAATTGGCTGATATGATTAGAAAAACTCAAAGCTGGATCTACCCACATATTCAGATCCTTAAATTAATCTACAGTTACAATCACTGTATGCTGTATTTAATATTCACCTTTTAGTTTATGTCTCCCAAATTTCATATGCTTAGTTTTTGATGTATGTATCAGGGTATTGTTCCCCAGTGCCCAAATGGTCAATTTAGTCAAGTTCTTTTGTAGACATGCCCTATCTGTAACACATATAAACAGTTTACCCAATTTCAGGTCATCTGAATATAGACCATAGAACACCTCAGATGAAAATGTTTGGGTCTGAAAGATACAGGGCAGGATTCACGAAGCCTCCATGTAAGAGTTACAAGTCTTACACGGAGGCTGCAGTTAAACTGTGTGACGTCAGCATGCCATGCATATTCATGAGGGCATGCTGACTCATACCTAAGGCTAACACGGTCCGTGTAAGAAAGTAGGGGGGCGTGTCCGCAGGGCGAGTCCTGCAAATGGACACGACCCCAGAAGAGTAACAGTCCCGAAAGTAAACCTCCATGACAGAGTCCGCGTAAATGTCAACAAACACAACACAACACATGCCCCCACAGACTATAAACATAAAATGTAAAAATGAACATGTTATATTTTTTTTTATAAGTTTTAAAGATGTTTGCCCGTGATTGCGCTTGTTTGCGCAGGCGTGCTCATCGCTTAGCCACAGTTAGCAGTCAGTGGAAAAGCATATAAGATCTAAATATGCAAAGTAAGCCAAGAAGCAATAGCGTAGTGGTAGAGACATTGGCTGAAGAGGAGGCAGTCATGGTTCGAGCCCCCATAACATCAATTTTTATTTTTAGTGAAATAAGCACGAAACAATTCCCTGACATATATGTACATATATAAAATTATATTTTATGTAAAATGTAATGAAATGGGCCATGTATTTTGAAGAAATGTGTGATAATAATAAAAAAAAAAAAAAATGTCACAAGTGCCTATAGCTGAGCTACACTCTAACAAGCTGAGTATATCTGCCCGTAGGTGAGCAGTGGTTTAACAGGTGTAAAATGAGTGCCCGGGGTTGAGCAGCATTTTAACACACTGAAACTGTGTGCCCATAGCTGAGCTGAGCATAATATGCATGCTGACAGCCAAATGACACGTAAACCAGCGTAACCCGTTTGTGCAGAGCTGCGCACCGTGCCAACAAGCTAACCGGCGGGCAACGTTGAGCAAGCTGTATCAAAATGCCTTTACAAAGACACACCTCCTAGCCTGTGTAGACAGTCACAAAATAAAAAAAAAGCAATGGCCAGGCTTGAACTCAGGATACCATGCACCATAGTCAAAGTACTGAACCACTAAGCCATGACAGTTGTTCTTAGAAATGCAGTAATAGCATATATATAGGAATGAATGGAAAGAGAAGCATGACAAAGCAGGTTTTGTGAAGCTGATACATTTGCAAAATGGCCAATCACAGATAAATGCGGGAAAAACGGCATATATAAGCCCCATAGGTGGGAATACACAGCATAACTGATTGTGGAATCGATTTGCAGTCAGGATGGCAGGTGTAGGAGAGGGTAGTTGCTTCTGAGCACAGAGGTGGGGCATTGAGGAGTCCAAATATATGGTTTGGCTCCTCGTCCATGATCATGAGGCCCAACTCATGCAGGGCCAGGTCCTGTGGGGAGCATACAAGGCTGAGGCATGGGACCGGTTGGCACATGATCTCACCAGTGCCACAGGAATACCAAGGACTGGTGAACAGGTCCGTCACCACCATGCGGACCTGAGGAGACGGAAGCAGGATCAACTGAACCGTTGGATCCAGGAGGCCCAGCAAATGCCCAATGCCCCACTACTGAGTAAGTTACATGTAATTATTTATGTAAGAAGTTAACCTAGCTGATATTATGGAGATGTGTATTCCAATATTACTTCATTTATATTACAGCTGCAGGTGTCCGTTCCATGAATCGTCGAGCCTATGCCGATAGGCTTGTGCGGTTGCACCACCAGGCAGGTTAGCAATTCTCTCCCTGTAACTGTTAAAAAATATAAGTATGACAGCTTGCAAAAGAGTGCAGTGTAGTCACCTATTAATAAAAAGTGCAAGTAACAGTGTAAGAGAGATTCTGCTAGTACTGTGTGATTACATAAGTGTGATGCAGCCTGTAATCCAAAAATAAAAATGAAACAAGTCTGAAATAAAGATGTTCCACCTGTAATACAATAGTACATAACCTGCAGCAGGCTGTAAATTACAGCTACACAAGCTGAGTAAAACACATGTGTGAAATATATCCCCGTTTAAAATCTGAAACATGACACAAGTGAGACTGTTGGAAAGGATTGTTGTAACCAAGTAAAACATGTCAATAAAGCCTAGAATTAAGTACCATCCTGAATTGTAAAAATAAAACAAGTGAGAGTGTGAGAAAGAGGTATGAATCAACCAGTAAAGTTGTAATAACTCCTGAATAAAGTATACTGCAGTCAGTACAGAATGAAATGAAAGTGACAGACACAACCAAACAATGAAATGTGCGGAATAAAGTACTGAAGCTGGAATGTGTGTCCCACAATTTGGATATGTTGTTGTACGTTTAAAATATGCAGATAGTATGGTTGTATGAAATACCAAACATCCACAGTTGTCTAGAGCCATATAAAGCAAATGTAGCAGGATGCTGTAGCTGAACAGAGCCAGATATGAATGTGTATGAATAAAAATGCAATGTATATTAATGTAGCAGTAACATTCCCATCACCAACATGCATAAGTTTACACATAGGAAACTGTAGTCAGACCTGTAGTGTGTATATATCTGCAGCTAGTAGAAATGTACAGCATATGTATAGGTATTTGAAGTTGTTAATGAAATATTTCTTCACCCTACCCTATAACCACAAATAATCCATTCCACATGAAATGGGTATGTGTCTTCACAATTAACTCCCCTGGACATTTGTCCTGTTGGTTCATACATATTTGCATGTACGTTGATGCATGTGCCCTGTTCATACATCCAAACTTGATGGCCTGTTGCCATCAATCAACCCTGCATGTTGTTGGAATGTGTATTGTTGTTCAAATTATGCATGTGTTATGCTTCCTGTTCAATGGCTTGAATTTATGGGTGTTTGGTTAATGGGAATACTAATGCATGCTGTTACAACTAATTGTGAATGGTATTGTACATTACTAACCCAAACTGTCATAAAATAATGCAAAACATAGGACGACAGGGAAGGCGGGTTCCAGCGGACCCACCTCTCCTACCTCAGCTGGCGAGTGCACCTGGCAGTAGTGCCCAGGCCGGACCCTCCTCCAGTGGCCCTGTGCCACCTGTGGGTGGAAGAGCTGCAGGGGATGGGGGTCATCCCCCCTCTGCAAGCGTGGCCGGAGGAGAACATCCACTCACCCTCCATAGTGTCCGAACTGTGGTGCGTAGGGAGATCAGGCATGCTGTGCTTGGGCCCCTACGCCAGCTTGAGGCACGGGTGGCACAACTCATGGGCGTGCCTGCTGCCCATCCTACACAGCCCCCAGCACAGCCCCATCCTGGGCAGTGAAGGCACAGTGGCAACTACCCAAGGGTGGGGATCTCAGTTCCACTGTTGCCATCTGTGGGCTCATGGGCTCGAGATATCCAAACATCCGTCCCCGTCAATTGTGTATCCCCCCACATGTGTCATACACCACCCCTGTATGCGTCTTGTTTGTCTTGTCTGTTAACCTCCACTACCTACCTTCCCAGCTATGCCAACTTCCTGTACCTGACATACCACTCTCACCTGAAAAAAAAAAGGGCTCTCTGTACCCACAAAAAAATTACGCCCCATTCATAGCTGCCCATTTTGCACACATGTCTGCTGCACATATAAACTGGCAATTACAATTGGCTGTACAACAAATATTGTCCTCACACCTCTCTCAGGAGTGGAAGGTTTCAAATTTCACACCAAATTACAAACATATGCACAGCTGTTGCTGATGAAGAAATGGGCAGCTATGGGCCTTTCCTACATCCCTCCTGCAAAACCCGAGCTTGTTTTCCTACTGTTCTACCCTCTTTGTGCCCCCTTTTTCACCACTTTCCTATCTCCCCATTTTCTTTTCTTTAAAAGAAATTAGCACGGGTGTGCACGAGAGTAAGCAGTTTTAAGCAGTAGTAAGAGGGAGTGCACTTCTGTGCGCTTATCTAAGCGTGTGTGCGCGAAGCTAAGTGGCAGTGCGCATGCGTGAGCTCCGCGCAAACCAGCGCTAACCCGCTTACTACTGCTTAAAAGTGCCTTAGTCACTCTGAATGACAAGGCCTGTAGTTTGCTCAGCAGCAAAACAAAATACCTCTGTCAGTCTCGAACCCAGGACCTTAGAAACACTAGTCTGCATGACTTACCACTAAGCCATGACTGCTATACAATAACATTATGCTGAAAGAAATATATCATGAAATAGTAGGAATTAATGTAAAGGGAATATAGCATGTCTAGTACACAAAGCATGTCATGTATATTTACTGTCAAATCTAGTGAATTTGTAAAATAGTACTGTGTGAAGAGAAACAGCCATGCTAGTTGGTAGCTAGTAGGTAATAATGTCACAGTAGCACCTGGTAAGCCACACACATACTCAGAGCAGGATAAACACTGCCATAGTTGAATAGTTAAGAGCCCAGACATAGCAACTGTGACTGAGTTACAGGGATGTCCCTGATGTGAAAACAAATGTCAACTGTGCCCCACTGACTCCCTGTGAAATGTACTAACAGTAGGCAGAAAGCTGTTACAACACATGCAATGGTAACTATGAATTACTGAAAGTATGCACCACTTGCACGTCACCAATGGTGTAGTAATACATATGCTCAAAATAACCCACAGTCACAACTGCAGAATATCAGAATATTTCATGGGAGTATCCCACTGATATGTACCATTCCATGAGGCTGATAAAAGATGCACTTGAGAGTATCTGAGGCCTGCTCAGCAGCATGATCAAATACCCTTGTAAGTGTCAAGGCCCACACCATGGCCAGACCACACTGCATGCAGTACCACCCTACCACAACAAACACATAGGGAATTGCTGCCCAAACTGATATAGCAAGCATTACAAGCTGTGAATGTAAATGGAAAATAGAAAAGCCATAACAACACATTACAGGAAAGACCTAGCAGGCATACAAGGATTGAATGTAAAGGGCAAATACTGAAGCCATAGCAACAGATTGCAAGAGCCACTGCTATATACCAGTTACACCACAATTCCCACAGGAAAGCACACACACCCATATACACAGTATTACTAGTCGTAGGTGTCAGTTTACATACACACGGGGAAGCGGAAACTGGAGGAAGGAATACTCAGGTTACAGTACAACATGCATTGCAGTGTCTACAACACAGCCTAAAATATGAGAGACATACCAACCCTTACATTCACAGAACAGTGTCCACAGCAAGCCAGCATGGTCCTCACCCTGATAATCTGAAAGGGCTATGCCTACCTAACAAACCTTTTTATAGCACTGTCCTGAAATCACAGTGAGAACTGGAATCACTACACAACAGGCTGCATGCAATTAGTAAATGCTGGCTAACAATTGGTGCAGAGGCCATCACATGGACATGTGCAGATACCTACAAAAGCATCCTGTACTCCCAGTCCACACATGCAATACTTTCATTGCACCCTCTGGAGGTAGAGACAGAGAGAGAGAGAGAGAAGGAGAGAGAGAGAAAGAGAGAAAGAGAAAGAAAAATAAAAAAAAAAAGTAACAACAAAACAAACAAGTTGACAGCAGGCCAAGTATCTGAAAGCCTACGCAAACAGCTGTAACAAACACAGGTAATGTAAAGTGCTAATATAATAGTCTACATACTGTGAACCCTCCATATGTGTTATTGGTCTGTATCTATGCATAGGGCTGGGGATATACTGCAACTGTCACTGAAGGCTGTACATACATATGTATGTGAAGGTAGCTATGTGCACATAGCAATGTAGGTTGTAGTGCAATGTACAATGTAGGTTGTACAGTAATGGATGTTCATCAGTACATTACTGTGTGTTTACATATGTGGAACTAAAAGGATTATATATATATATATATATATATATATATATATATATATATATATATATATATATATATCATGTGTATACGTATGTATATCGAGATATGTATGTATATATATATATATATATATATATATATATAATATGCATATATGTATACATAGATAGAGAGGGATGTAGAAATACATAGACATATATAGTTTCACAGTGTGATAGTTTAGTACTAGGCTATCTGCCCTGGGGCATTTATAAGCATAGCCATAGTGATGTGGCTTTCGCCACCCCATGTAATGGTACAAAAGTGTACAGAATAGATTTAGAATACTGTGCCTCTGTCTAGTAGTGACACAGTGAAGACCCCCTTACATAATAGAATTAGTTTACTGTGCCTCTGTCTAGTAGTGACACAGAGATGACCCCTGGGGTAAACCTATGATCTCCCATCCACTCGTCAAGATTTCACATGAAGAGAGTCAGTGAGGTGCTCTGCCTAACATGAACTGGGATTCTGTTCCAGAGTATGGGAAGCCTCTGAGTTATGAATCTGTCCCTCCAGCATGTCCTATTCATATTTGTGCTGAGGTTTAAATCTTTAGCTCTTGTGGTTCTGATGGATTTGGACTTTATGAGGTGGAGCATGTCCATCAATTCCTGATTGGACATGGCCTCGTACATCAGGCACAGATCACCTCTAAGTAGGCAGTATACTACTGAATTGAGCTGGAGTTTCTTTAGTCTGGCAGTATATGACATATGTCTGAGACCCTTGATCCTCTTGGTGAGGTACTTTTGGGGTCTTCAAGTGCCGGGTGAGGTACATACCAAATGGGGCATAGTACTCATTCATGGGCCTGATAAGGGAGGAGTATAGGGGTACAATGACCTCCTTTGATCTGGATGTGAATCCCTTCATGATAAGGTGGCCAAGGTAGGAAGTCTTTTGAACCACTTTGGCAACGTGGGTGTCAAATGAGAGGTCACTATCGACTTGTGTCCCCAGGTCTCTGATTACTTTGTCTGTACTCAGTGGGTTACTGTCTATGTGATAATATGTGGGTACTTTGTTTTTCCCAAAGGGGATGACTATACATTATTTGGCATTCAGTTTAAGGCCATGACTCTGGCACCAGTTGTCCGTTTCAGTGAGGCCTTTCTGTAGGATGTATGTGTCAGCTGGTGTATCGACTATGGTGCCTAGTATGCAGTCATCTGCGAACTTTGTCAGCCACTACCCTCCCATGTTTGCTTCCACATCTGAGAAATAAATGCCGAAGATGAGGGGTCCCAGGACAGAGCCCCGTGGGACACCACTTGTGACTGGCTTTGAGTCTGACATGGCTCCAGTGATTTTGACTTTATGGGTTCTATCCTTTAGCCGGTTTGCAACCCATCTTGTGACATATGGATTTACATTTCAGCTGTTTGCTTGTCTATGATGCCAGAGTGGGGTATTGTGTCGAAAGCTTTAGCCAAGTCCAGGTAGGCTGTATGGACTGCTTTGCCCTCGTCAATGGCTCTAGTGACTGTTTTGAAAAGGTCAACCAGGTTCAAAAGGCATGACCTGCCCTTTACAAAGCCGAACTGGGTGGGATCAAGTGTCTGTAAGTCCCCAATGTCTCTGTGTATGAGTTCCATAATGAGTCTTTCCATAGCTTTGCAGACCAGGCTGGTTAAGCTTATGGGGCAGTAGTTACCAGGGTCTGTAGAGGTGCCTCCTTTGTGGAGTGGGACTACTGTTGCTGTATGCCAGTGTTCAGGTACATATCCTGTAGTAAGGCTATGATTAAATGGCATTTTATGTGCGGGTTTAGCTCCTCTCGGAGTTCACATAGCACGCAACCCGGGATACGTTCGGGTCCCATTGATGCTGTGTTTATAGCTTTGCTGAGGGCGGTTCTCAGCTGGACATCTGAGATGACAGGCAGGTTACATTCAGCTGGGATAAGTATTTCTTCTGTTGGGGGTGAGGGAGGGGAGAAATTTGCACTGAACCTGTCTGCCAGAATGTTGGCAATATCTGCGTGTTCAGTGTATTTCTCGTCATTGTGAACTAACTCTGAACATATCTGAGGGTTTCCATCCAGGTTTCTAACATAGCAGAAGAAGGCCTTGTGGTTATCTTTAGTGTCCATAGCGCTTTTCCTCTCAAAGTTGGCCTTGCATGTTTTTATGAGAGAATGTAGCTTTCTACTAGTGCTGATCAGAGATGCCTCCTCATTATGGGATTTTGCTCTGTCGTGCAGTAGCTTCCTTCTTTTGTTATACAATTTGTTCATGGCTAGGGTCCACCAGACAGGACACCTGCCCTTGGTGGAGAGGGTCTTGGTTTTAGTTGGGATTGCATGATCCATGCATTCTTGGAGATGTCCATAGAAAGTATTTGTGAAGGATTGTGCATTGTGGGATGTGGTTTCCACTGGCCCAGTGGGCTTAAAGGATACCATCTCAGTTTTAAGAAGTGTAAAGTTGGCTTTTGAGAAGTTTTTCATTGTAGTCTTTTGTGTTGTGGGTGGAGGTGGGATATGTATATACAGGGTGATTAGTTTGTGGTCAGATGTCACTAGTGAGGGGTATACTTCCGGTGTGTAGCACATTGTCCCCATGCTTGTGATGATCAGGTCTAGTATATTATCTCCCCTTGTGGGAGAGGTGGCTAGCTGTTCCATTGCATTTGAATTTATGAATTCCAGGAACCTTTGGGCTAGGGTGTTTGGGCTAGAATAATGCACCCAGTCTATGTTAGGGTAGTTGAAGTCTCCCAATATGATGGTGTTTGGTGAGACATTCATATCCTCCAATGTCTTCAGGAAGGCTGAATGGGGTTACTGAGATTGGGAGGGTGGTCTGTAACATGCTACCAGTTGTATAGCAGTTTTGCCTACGGTTAGTTGCACCTGGATGGTCTCTGATGCTTCATGTGTTGCCACTAACCTGTAGGTGTGGGTGTCCTTGATGAATATGGACACTCCCCCTCCCTTTTTGTTTTGGCCCGAGTTTTGGGGCCAAAAAGCATGATACGAGGTATAGCCTGGTAACGCTGGGGTGCTCTCAGGAGCCTTGAACCAGGTTTCAGTTACTGCACAGACATCGAGATTGATAGAATATGTACGTACAGATATATGTAATGCACACGTACATATGTAGATATATGTAGATACATATACATATACAGACAGATCTGACTGTTAACAGATATGTCTGTATATGACTATATCTCTCTCTCTGCCCCACCACCTCTCACTCTCTCTCTCCCTCTGTCTCTCTCTCTCTCTCCCCCTCTCTCCCCATATCTATATGTATATATCTATATCTATATATATATACTGAGTGAGGCACATGTGTGCAGATGTATTTCAGCAGGTGCCTGGTGACAAAGGCATGGAGTGAACACCAGTGTGGATACTGGCGTACCATACCCCATTCCAAAACACTGACATCAGTAACCACCACATATGTGCATGCCTGCCCACCACTGCATGTGTCAGGGGGGAACAGGGGTAACAAGTGTACAATAGGCTCCCCGTTGATATACACAGTGGCACACTAGTCCTGTAATACCTGTACATGGAATGTGTCAGCAGACATGGTGTGTCACCTATGGACATGTAGGTCACTGTACCCCTCTACTCCCCACAATGTCCTACATGGTATGTACCTCCCATGACAGCTACAGATATGGAGAAGGACACAGACATACGTAAGTAACTGTGTCAATGCACTCAAACACATTACTTATGCAGAGTGACTGACAAGACCACAGAGAGCACCCAGACTACCTACATAGAGGTTACCACTGCTGGATATACATAGTTAGATCACACCCATGACAGTTGTCCAACAACCATGGTAACACCTCCAACATCCACAACCCAAATTACCTATGTCTGTCATCCTTGTCACCGCAGTAAAGAGCACATGGTGGAGGTACAGGTCCCTACCCACAGATAAGACATACCCTGGAGTAAACCACACAGCATTAAGAAGCAAGGCTCCCCATGAGTAGATGTCAGACATACCCCTGCTGAATGTTATGCAGATAGGTAATATGCCATATGAGTCACCCTGGGTAACTGTTTGACAGGAGCAGGTATGATCACATCACATGTGTCACAAGGGGCAGGGTAGCATAACAGTATGCTGCTGTGGACCCAGGGCGAATAGCATACTACCTACCTAAGACACAATGCACACCCACGAACCCATTGCAAACCAAATATGTGAGGTGTAATGAGTGTGCCAGTGACTGGGTGCATGTTATGTACTGGTGTGATTGCTCACCATGACTGTCTGTCTGTCATGGTAGTGTGTGTCCTTGGTGTGAGGCCAGAGACAGATGTGTGAGGTATTGCGATCAACACATACTACATTGCCATATGTTGTGCTGTGTTACCCTGTATGTGACTGTGGTGTAGGTAGGGTTATGGCAAGTAAGAGTAGTGTGTATTACCAGTGAAATATGTAACGTGCATTGCATGCAGTGCATGGGTTGATAATGTTCCCCATACAGTACCTTGATACAAACCCCCAGTGTGAGGTTGTGCATTGGACCTGAACCAGTGTGCTGACTGCTGGAGTATACTAGTCTGTCGTATGGAGTGTGCCAGGTACTGTTGCACCGTTGTCAGCTGAGCACTGATATCTGGTCATTTACATGTGTATCCCCCAATAGACAGACAGATGCTATATATGGGGGTTAAGTTATATCACTACAGTCGAGTATTATGTGTATTATGTGTGCCATATTTTGCTGACATATTTTTCTTCTCCTTTTCAGGGCTATGGTTCACCAGCGAAACCCTGTGTACTCCGCTGCGGAGGAGGAAGAGATACACCAGACCCTGGTGCGGGATTTCACAATACTCTTTTCCTGCACCAGCCAGAACCAGCAGGAGAGGGCTGCACTGTGGCAAGTCCTGGTCCGTTGGGTAAATGACATAGGCACACATAACCGGACATATGAGCAGGTACGCCATCACTGCAGTGATTTAATTAGAAATGTCCGTCAGCGTGCATCGGATATCCACAGGCAACAGCTTGCCACAGGTGGTGGGGTGGCTAAACATCTCCACCTCACCAGACTGGAGGGACTACTCCTAAGTGTTGTGGCTCCAGCCCAACAGCAACAACAGCAGCAGCATACATGCGTAATGATGGAGGCTGGAGCCACCCAGCAGCAGGACACAGAGAATGCAGGTAACATGCCATGTGTATAGTTGACTGTTCTGTACACTGTTAGTTTATGCATGTGTGAGGTGTGTCCTCGGTTTGTAGCTGTTATCTTGGTAATTATTGTGCAAGAGTGATATTCTCAATATCAGCAGTAGACCTGTGGAAGCCAACTGTTGCACTACTGAACTGTATCATACTCACAGTATCAATGGCACAGTTGTGCCCACTGACAATAAATGTCTCATTTCTGCAGGTCCCTCTGGTGTAACAGCAAGGCAGCCTATCTATGCTGGTGAGTGTGTAATAACAATACCTTCAATACTCTTGATACTAATAGTAATAATAGGCTGAAGCAGTAGTGCTATGTGTTTGATTGCAGGTGTGTGTGTGTGTCTGTGTGTTGATATCTCATATACTGAGGAGTGTGCATGTGTGCATGTGTGCATGTGCCCATGTGTGCATGTGCCCTGTGTGCATGTGCCCATGTGTGCATGTGTGCATGTGTGCACGTGTGCATGTGCCCATGTGCGCATGTGTGCATGTGCGCATGTGTGCATGTGTGCATGTGTGCATGTGCCCATGTGCCCATGTGTGCATGTGTGCATGTGCCCATGTGTGCATGTGTGCATGTGTGCATGTGTGCATGCGCCCTGTGTGCATGTGTGCATGTGTGTATCAGTGGTGACATTGTGTACACATTGTAAACTGTGTTTCCTGTCTTACTCCCGCAGGTTCTGGTGCTGCTCTGGTGTTGTGAAGCAGGGAACCTGAATCAGCTGCCGTGGATAATGATAATGATGATACCTGTGTAATGGCACAGGGAGGTGTGCCAGGGTCCGTTGTTGGTCAGCCAATTAACAGTACACAGCTGTCGACCCTATCAATGCACACAGTCATCCTGCCAATATATCCTTTGTCACCAATGTGCCTAGATGATGGACGGGATACAGTGGGCATTGACCAGGGTAATGTGGTATTGGTGGCACATGCATCCCCACACAGCAGCCATGGCCAGGGTCCTGACATGGTACCACACAGGCAGATGTCCAGGGGTTCTCATGGGAGCATCCATGGGCGTACTGCCCCTGTCAGATGTGCCCACAGAGGTCTTTCAACCTCAGCTATGTTTCGGGCTGTAATGAAGGCACAGTCACGTATGGAACGGTACACCAGACAGGGTCTGAGGGAGCTGAGAGCATGTCGCACAGCTATGCATGACAGTATGCGTGATGTTGCGGCTGCCATCCGTAACTTCACCGAGGTCATTGACAGACATTGGGGGGACACATTAGATCTGTTCCACAACTACATGTCCATGAACCAGGGCAATGGTGGACGGTTGAGGCAGCGACGTGGCCGTATGCCAGCAACAGCAGCCGTCACGGATGACAACAGGCCCACGGCCGCTCCCATAGTGCCAGCAGAAGCCCCAGCAATGCTGGGTCTGTGCTGTCATCAGGCTGCCCCAGGAGACCACGTGCAAGTGGCTCTGGACAGTCCCAACAGGGACCTGTCTCCAGTCACCAACCACCTGCTTCTGATGAAAGTACCCAGTCTGGCTTAGTACCTGATACGGTCCGTAGCACCCCTGCCAGGCACAGGTACTGTGTCCGTGGCCAGAGACAATGATCTGTATGACCTGGCAGGTACAGTCTGTCGCTATCCACAAACACCTGTATATGGCAGCCATGAGGTGGAACTGTGTGCATGCATACACACATGCAAATTGATAACACCTAGGGCTACCACATACATGCACACACTGCATCAACATTGCCCCATCTTGTACTGCTGTCCCTCATCAACACACACACACAGACATGTCAAATTGGTTGTATCAGTGGCAGACTCAGGCATACCAAGTACACACCCTGTGCATATGATGAAACTGTGCCACCTCCTGCAATCTGTAACATCGGTGCAGGAACAGGTTAACATGGTGCTGAAGCAAGGGTGACTACATAGAAGTGTAGTAATAGTATCATGTTGTCAACAGTACAGTGTAATGATATCATTGTGGGTATATCCCAGCATGCCTGATGCAGTTACAGTATGAATGTCATTGTATTGTTTTGTACACCCATAGTAATTACCATAGTGTAATGTCTGCACATCTTTGCATACTGGTGGTGAGGCTGTCAACAGATGGCCACCTACATAGGTAGCGCAGGGGATAAGAAAATGTAAGTATTGATACTCAATGATGGACATGTCAACTGCAAGTTGCATGCTGTCCACACTCAACTCAGCAATGAGGATGTTGATATCTGTGCAGTAATACACAACAGGTTCAAGACTCACAAGAGCACCCTAGCACTACAAGGTCACACCTCATACCATGCATGACAGCCCCAAAACACAGAACTAACTATGACAGGAGAGAGAGTCTCCATACATGTCAAGGATACTGTGGTGCCAGGACAGGTAGCATACATCCTACTAAGTCTGGAACTGCTGAGTGAGGGCTCAGTGTCTGTTATTCAAAATGTGTATTAGTTCAGGTATGAGCACTTGGGTTTCAGGCCAGTTATTCTACATTACGAAGGTACATGGTCTGTACACTTGTGGCGGGTGGGGCTGGACCCAGCCCGTCTGACCTGTGAATGTCTGGGTACAGGCTTATAGTGCCTGCATATATGCACTGTTACCTACTGGAAGTCGTACACCTTGTTTGTTGTAGCATAGTCTAGATCCAGGCCTGCTGACTGTAGCTTTGTTTGTAATGCATGTTTGCTTGTTATGTCCCTAAAACACTGATTACAACTGCAATGCAGATTTACAGCGCCTCTGTGGATCCCTAGTGACATCTGCATTGCTTACTGTACTGATGTCCATGTCTCACTTGACAGAATGTCACTGTTTGTCCTGTTTGCATGTAAGTTGCCTGTAACACATTGCATATGACTTACCTCGCATTTGCTCACTAAAGCATTTATATATGCCAGCACTAACAAATCAGGAGCACTACACCCTCACATACTCACCTTGAGTACCTTGTTCCCCATTGGCCCTATGTGTTGTTAATTATTATGGGATTCACAATGCTATGGTAGCATGTGCAAAGGTCACTTGTCAATCTCCTCTCTGGTCCAGTTGGTGAATCTGTGAGTCATGTGGCAATGTTACAGCTGCCTCATGTACACAGACAACCCTCTCCCCTTCCCATAAACTTACAACACATGTGAGAGATGCAACCACATAGCCAAACTGGGGGCTAAGCTCTCTTAACTCAGTACTGGCATACCCTGTCAGGTGAAGTGGGATACTACAGTGAATACAATACCAGTCTCACATAGACCTGCCACAACAGCAATCCAAACACAGAAACACACAGGAACATTCTTGGAGTCTCAGAATAGCATCCTGCCTGAGCAGCAGACACCTGCAAAGCAGACACACAAGCAAACGTTACACCAGAACAGAGCACGTACAACACATAGCTCACAAAGCCTGTGTGCCAAAGAGTCACAGCCCATACGGCTTAACAACACACCTGCTACAGTTGTAATAGGTACCTCTATCGTCAGGTACACTGAGGTCCTGCTAACCAGGCTGAACAAGGTGAAGGTCATGGTAAGATGCCCATCGGGCACTATGATCCACCACATAACACAAGCATACAGGTCACCCCAAGGCATGTACCAATATGACTCAGTCATTGTCCATGCCAGTGTGAATTACCTGTGATGTACCTCCCTGGACTACATGTTAGGGGACATAGAGGGGCTCTCTGAGCATGTGGCACAGGCTGGTATGACCCTGACCTTGAGTAGCATCTTACCCTCATCAAGAATGCTGCCACAATATGTAGACAGGATGATCAATTTCTACAATTACCTTATGTTTCGGTGACATTCAATGGGGATCCAATGCCTGTCAGCGTGGGATTACATGCTAGACAAGCCACATTGCTTTGCTAGGGACAGCTTGCACCTGTCACCCATGAGCCATTGTATATTGGCAGAGGCTTTTGCTACACACATAGTGCCTTTTTATGCAAGGCTGAAATTACATAGCCACCTACACAGGTATCACATGGGATAGGACACTAATAGTAATGTTATTCAACACCAGCAGTGTAAACCTCAAGATGCATGCAGTGGAAACTGTCCTTAGCATGGCGAACAGCAATATCCATGCAGTAACAGACTCCTGGTACAAGGCTCCCAGGTGCACCCCATCACTGCCAGGTCATACCTCATACCATGCTTGTCGTCCCCTAAACATACACCAAACCAGAACAGGGGGATGTATCCAAAGGCACCTCAGATACACACACCCCCAGGTTGGTGGCACAGCACAAAGCATCAGAGCCTATCCATGTGCAACTAATAGTGGGCTAGACTGCCTTCAGGTTCATAGCCTGGCACACACACCACCCTCCCATACCTAGGAAACCCACTTGGCCTTCCTGACAACACTGGGAATATGACGGTCTCTAAAAACACCATTATATGGGTGGACTGCAACTACCCAAACATAGAGTGTGAGCATTACTCTAGCTCCAAGACCCTAGCTGAAAGGTTCCTAGCATTCATTCCCTGCATTGCTATGGAACAACTTGTTACCACTCCCACAAGAGGTGAAAACATGCTGCACCTGTTCATCAACAACATGTGGACTATATGCTCCAGAACAGTCATGTATCCCTCGCTGGTAGGATGACACCATATACAACTCACACTGTATATTCACATACTACATGCAGCCGCTGCACAGAACACCACAGTCATATAGTTGTCTAATGCAAATTCCATGTATTCACAGGAGGCAGGCTTCGGACATGGGAACTATTGAAGGTCACAGGTACATATGTGTATGTGGCACACACACATCATGTGTGCATTGACATTACTGATATAATGCATGTCGTGCAATATTGGGAACAACACCCCACACACATGGACAAACTGTGTGACAAAAACACACATGGCGTTTGTAGGATACAAACCCCTACCTAACTATGTTATGACACTTGTGAGAGACGCAGTAGCAGAGTGCACTATTTGAATTACTGGGAGGCTTGCTTTCCCCTGCTGTACTTATAGGGTGGTGACATCATCAGTGTTTAGACAGTGGAATATGCAGCATGTGTTGTGTTGTACTAGTTGCCAAAAGGGACATATCTCTTACACATAGACTTGCACACACACTACTCCCCCCACACATTCACACACACACTGAGCACTTGCAGGATTCAACCCCCTACCTAACTATGTTATGACACTTGTGATAGACACAGTAGCAGAGCGCACTGTTTGCTTTACTGGGAGACTTGCTTTCTCCTGCTGTACTTATAGGGTGCGGGCATCATCAGTGTTTACACAGGGGAATATGCAGCATGTGGTGTGTTGTACTAGTTGCCAAATGGGACATATCTTTTACACATAGAATTGCACACACACACTGAGCACTCAAGAATTCAAACCCCTACCTAACTATGTTATGACACTTGTGAGAGACGCAGTAGCAGAGCACGCTATTTGCATTACTGGGAGGCTTGCTTTCTCCTGCTGTACTTATAGGGTGCTGACATCATCAGTGTTTAGACAGTGGAATATGCAGCATGTGGTGTGTTGTACTAGTTGCCAAAAGGGACATTTCTCTTACACATAGAATTGCACACACACTACCCCCCCCCCACATACACACACACACACTGAGCACTTGCAGGATTCAAACCCCTACCTAACTATGTTATGACACTTGTGAGAGACGCAGTAACAGAGAACGCTATTTGCATTACTGGGAGGCTTGCTTTCTCCTGCTGTACTTATAGGGTGCTGGCATCATCAGTGTTTAGACAGTGGAATATGCAGCATGTGGTGTGTTGTACTAGTTGCCAAAAGGGATATTTCTCTTACACATAGAATTGCACACACACTACTCCCGCCCCACATACACACACACACTGAGCACTTGCAGGATTCAAACCCCTACCTAACTATGTTATGACACTTGTGAGAGACGCAGTAGCAGAGTGCGCTATTCAAATTACTGGGTATCATTTGTGCTCCTGACATATGTATAGTGTGCTGACATCATTATTTATGAAGAGGTATGTACATCTGTTACTATCCATCAGTAAGGGGGAGAGCATATATATGCATTAACTTTGCAGAGGCACAGTGGCCTACTGTACTGCGGAGGCATACGCCAAATACACTGTGGATAGCCTTCTGTATTCCCTAGGGACAACAGCCTAGTATTGCACTCTACAACCATATGTTTACCTGTCAGATGCAAGTATCTGTTGCTCATATACTGTTTGTGGGTCTTTATTGCAATAGCTTTCCCTATCTCTATGAACAACGTGTGTACTGTGGGAGATGTTTGCATATGAGTGGGATCCAGTACTTTACTTATGTCTCTGTTGTAATTTCACTGTGTGCACTGGGCAGATTTCTGTATTGTGGGAGGTTCCTGTGTTAACACATACAAATGCCAGATATGTGTGTGCAACTGCTGAACTGTGACATGGCCTAAGTGTGTGAGCATGCCCAGTTCACAGTTTCTATGGCTTCTTGACTGACACGTCTCATTTATCTAAGTGTGCGAGTATGCCCAGTGTGAACTTTCCATATGTTGGGATCTGTGGTCCACCACATTTGTGTTTGTGTGTGGACTTCATCTATATTTCATATGTACAGTTGAGTGTTGGACGTCAGGTTGTGTTCTTACTGCCCAACTACTTTGTGTCTGAACCTAACAGGCATTACGCTGTGCCTGCAGGGTTGCCATGGGATAGTTTGCATACAGTTGTCAACATCCTTTCATACTGACCAAACAGTGTATTGTCGTATAGTGTACTGGTTCAGTACTTTCACTGTGGTGGACAGTATCATCGGTTTCAGTCCTATCACTGCTTTTAATATTTATAGTGAGCACACCAGACTGGTTGAGGGCCAGTTGTGCAGATATGACCATGTTGCATCTTGTTCAGATATGGACAACATAGCACAAGATTGTCCGACATTGTTAATGTATTCCACAACTTGTGAGGACAGTGACAAACAATGGCCATGTGCCCTAGGCTATTTGCAATGCTAGTCAGAGAGTGTTTGTCCTTCAACACACATATTTACTGGTGTTTGCCATGACATATGTCAAGGTTAGTGTGCTGTGCCTGTCTACCCGTGACATACAGGTGATATCCAGGGTACACCTACCATCTCCCATCCAGTCATCATGATTCCTCTGGATGACAGTCAATGAGGGACTCCCTGGATAACCTGTACTGGGAGTTTAGTCATGAGTGGAGTGAGCTTCTGGGTTATGGACCAATCGGTACAGCATGTCCTGTTTATGTCTGTGCTGGGGTTCAGGCCTGTCATCTGCATAGGTCACCAGCATTCACATTTTACATGGTGCCAAATGTCCATTGATTCCAGCTTGGTCATGGCTTTATACATCAGGCACAGATCACCTCCAGCCAGGTGGTATGGCACTATGTGGAGCTGCAGTTTGTTTGATCAGGCAACACATGGCATCTGTTACAGCTCTGAGATCCTCCTGGTGGGGTATTTGTGGGGTCTTTCCAGTTGATGCATGTGTCTGCTAAGGTACATCCCACAAGGGCCATTGTACGCAATTCCGAGGCTGCTGATGGATGACTGGAGAGGCACAATGACCTACCCTGACCTAGCTGTGCTTACCTTCATGATTAGGTGGGTATATGGTATGTTTCTGTAACCACTACAGACACATGGTTGTCACATGCAGGATATCTATCACCTTGTGTCCCCAGGACTCTTATTGCTCCTGATGTACTTAATGGGTTAACACCTATGTGGTAATTTATGGCCACGTACTGTGTTTCCACAGGGGATGACTATACACTATTCTGCATTTAGCTTGTTGACATGGCTGTGGCACCACTTGTCTGTTTCTATGTGTGCCTTTTGTAGGATGCTTATGTCAGCTGGAGGGTCTGATATGGTGGGCAGTTTGTAGTCATCTGCGAACATATTCAGACAGAGTCCTTCCATGTTGGCCTGTACCTATGTGACATATATAGCATACAAGAGAGGTCCCAGGACAGTGCCTTGTGGGATGCCAGTTGTACCTGGTTTGTAGTCTGACATGGCTGCAGCATGTCTGGCCAGGTCAGTTCTGTCCTTGAGCTGGTTTGCAACCCATCTACTTGGATAGGGGTTTATAGTTAGGCTGGTGAGCTTATCTGTACTGAACAACTAGGGTATTATATGGAAGGGTTTAGCAAGGTCCAGATAGGCTGTGTGAACCACATTCCCCTCATCAATGGCCTTGGTGCATGTTTCACATGAGTCAGACATGTTTAAGGGGTATGATCTGCCCTATGAAAGCCACACTGGGTAGGGTCCAATGTCTGTAGGTACCCAATCTCGTTATTCCTGGGATCCATGATCATCCTCTCCATTACTTTGCCAACCTAGATAGTCAGGGTTGAGGGGTGATAGTTTGCAGTATCTATTCAGGCACCCCCTTTGTGGTGAGGGACCACTGTTGCTGTACACTGCTCTTGGGTACATATCCTGTGGTAGGACTGATAGTGTGCAGTAGTGCTATTTGCTGTTCCATTCTTCTTACAGTACTTGGACACAACCCAGGACACCATCTGGTACCATTGATGCTGTGTGGTGTGCTTTGTAGATGCTGGCTGTTACCTCAGCATCTGCAATATCAGGGGGCCAGCACTCTGCTGGGATAGATATTTGGCAGTTTGGTGCTGGTGGGGAGTTTGCAAAGAATCTGTTAGGTTGGATGTTGGCAATGTGTGTGGGTTTGGTGCATTGTTTGTGATATTTGAGTGCTGCAGAGCATATCTGTGGATTATCACCATGGTTCCTACCATCAGTTAGGACAGCTGTGTGATTATCCTTTGTGTCCTGCACAATTTGTATCATCATAGGTTCATAGGTTCATACTAGGCTATCTGCCCTGGCCATGTTTGAGCATAGACAGACTGTGTGTGACTTTCGACACCCCTTGCAATGTGCATATTATGCCCATTTAGGGTTTACTTTACTAGATGTGACACAGGGATGGCCCCCAGTGTACAACTACTATCTCCCATGCACTTGACTGGATTTCTCTTGTTGAGTATGAGTGTGGAGCTCAGCCTATCATGGACTGGGATTCTGTTCCAGAGTGTAAGGAGCCTCTGGGTTATGGATCTGTCCCTCCAGCACATCATATTAATCTATGTGTGGAGGTTCAGATATCTCACTGTGGTGTCTCTGCTGGATTTGGAGTTTCTGCAGTGGAGCATGTCCATTCATTCTGGATTGGACATGGTCTTGTACATCAGGCATACATCGCCTCTGACTGGGCAGTATGCATGTGAATTGGGCTGTGGTTTCTTCAGCCAGGCAGCAGATGATAAATGTTTGGACCCTTTATCCTCTTGGTGAGGTACATTTGGTGTCTTTCTAACTGCTGCAGGTGTCAGGTAAGGTACATCCGAACTGGGGCATTGTTCTCAAGTATGGGCCTGATAAGGAAAGAGTATGGGGGCACAGTGGCCTCTCTTGATTTACATGTGCATCCTTTCATATTAAGGTGGGCAATATAGCAGGTCTTCCTGGCCACCTTGGCAATGTGAGTGTCACATGATGGGTTACCGTCCACTTGTGTCCCTAGGTCCCTGATTACTTCTTCCATACATAATGGATTGCCACCTATGTCATACTTTGTGTATGCCTTGTTTGGTATTTGTTGTGACATTCATACTCTGCAGTGTCTTCAGGAAGGCTGGCTGGGGTTCCTGGGTTTGTGATGGTGGTCTGTAGCAGGCTGCAAACAGGGACACAGTTTGAGCCACTGTTACTTGCCCGTGGATAGTCCATGCTGCTTCTTGCTGTGGTACCAACCTGGGGGTGTGGTTATCTTTGACAATTACTGATAGCCACACTCCTATTGTAGTGTGTTCCATGTTTTGGAGCTGTAGAGCATGGTATAAGGCATAACCTGGTAGTATTAGGGTGCTCTTCTGGGCCTTGACCCAGGTTTCTGTTACAGAACAGATATTACCAATCTCCATGCTGTGGTGGGTTTGGTCTGCATGCACCTTGCAGGTTAGAATTCTGGCATTGGGTAGCATTACGTCCAGGTTGTTATCCCTTGTGCTACCTGTGGTGGTGGGTTTGTGTTTCCAGCCTTACCTATTCAAGGCACAGTGGGGGTGACAACAGCCTTTGCCAGTATCCACACAGCCAGGTGTGCTGGGTGCATGCCATCCCTAGCAGGTGGGGTATCATGTCTTGCTCAGCATGTCATCCCAGGCTGTCAGCCATTTGTTCCCCTTTGCTAACAGCAATACTTCAGCCAATTATTGTACTTGATCTTGTTGTCTTCATAGTGTGGCATCATGCTTGGTGAAGGTGAGATGTTAGGCAGGGTCTTCATGTTTGCATATACTAGATGGTGTTACATTGCTTAACACAAGGCAATCATGCCTCAGGTGGTGCTGCAGGGCTGCCTATGTCGGATGCACATACTACACTCCCTGTACATGTTTGAAAGTGGGTTGAGTCATGTTAGGCGTCCCTGTTACTATATGAGTGAGTCAGAGAGGGGTATCATTCCCAGGGTTCCTACTGAGCCAGTGTATGTGCTATGCATTGCCTCTTTGCCAAGGCCAGGGCATACTGGGCATGTCTACTTCTGCCTACTGGGGCAGGCTCAGGTTGTTCCTCCTCCGAGTCACGCTCTGCCTGTGATGGCCTTGGCAATGGTGGGGGGCTGTTTGTCCCGGCCCTATGCTGGTCCTGCTGCAGCTGTTTCGCAGAATCATATTATGTAGCATAGCACATACCATGACAATTTGGGTACATGTAGTTGGTGAGTACTGCAAGGCTCCACCAGATGTGTCCAGGCACGGGAACCGTGACTTGAGAAGCCCAAATACACGCTCTATTACATTTTGTGTTTGTGCGTGTGCCTCATTATGGCATTCTTGTTCAGGTGTGTGTGCATTTCTGATGGGTGTCATCAGCCACGGCTCCAGTGCATATCAAGCATCCCCCACTAAGTGACCATGTGGGATGTCCCCATTGGCGAATGTCTGGTACAGCTGCGTCAAATGCCAGATATGGGAATCATGGTAGCTTCCAGGGCACCCAGCACACACATTCATTATTATGCCCTGCCATCACACACGACCTGGCAGTTGATGGAGGGGAAGCCCTTGTGGTTAATGTAGGCCCTACCCCACTCACCGGCTGGTGCTTTGATGCGTATGTGCGTGCAGTCTATTGCACCCACTACCTCAGGGTATTCCGCTATTTGCTGGAAGAGACGCATATTGCTGGCCAATACCTCACGGGAATTGGGGAAATATACATGCTCACCGACATGTGCTGACATGGCATCCAGGAACTGGTGCAGTACCCTGGAAGCTGATGCCTGTGATATCCCCATCATATCACCAGTTGGTCTCTGGAAGGTACCTGTTGCTAGTATTCTTAGGCCAACACATACCTTGGTTTCCACTGGGATGGGTTCCCTCTATTGGTTCTGTGTGTGAGGCATGGCCTGCATAGCTCAACAATTTGCTGCTGGAGGTCTCTGTCCACTCTATAGCGCTCCACTATCTCTAGCTCATGTAACCCCTGGTAGGTGACCCTGGGCCTGTACACTCTTCTCCGTCTCCTCACTGTGGGTTGTCTGGCAGCATTTGCATTGTCACCACCCTCAGCAAGTCTCCTATGTCTCCTTATAACAGCTATGGCAGCCCCTAGCATGTTTGGTCTGAGTGCAGCTTTTTCAGTTTTCACTTCTAATAGCTTACTCCTGTCTTGCAGTGTCTCTTGAGAGAAACATACTGCAATGCTGTTTGGAGTGTTTTAAGTGCTGGGCTGGGCTAGTATTCTGCCTGTGTAATTGCCTGCTTCTAATTGTTTTCATCTGCTAACTCTACCAGTATTCCCTGCTAGCTTCCTACTATTTCCTCTGCTTCCTTTTCCCTCTCTGTTTCCTCAGGGGGGAGCAGCGTGCATACCAGCGAAAACATGCTCACAGTGGCTACCACACGCACACACATGCTTACACGGACTAGAATCTGCTTATTCGGGTTAAAACGTACGCACACCAGCGCAAACAGGTTTACAGATCTTTAAACAGGCTCCTACGTGCTTACTCTGCCTTACACGCGCGCACTCTGTCTTACTCGTGCCTCCCAGCGCGAGCATGCACGCACAGAAAGAAACTTTGGCATTGGCCACAGTGTACACCTTCCATTTCTTGACTTACCCATGCTTATTTATTGACACTCCTCTTTCTATGCAGTGTGACTGACATCTTTCACATACCACTTTGCTCCAATGAGCTTGATTTCTTTCTAACATTCCCCCTGTGATGTCACCTATCTCCTACTCTGTTACTCCCCCTTATCTAACTCTTACACTGCACGGGATGTGCTCATTTGCTATGTGACAGTGCGATTCACTATCCTACCACTCATTTACATAGGATTGCCTACTAATGCTTAGTTACGTGTCTTACACTCATCTTCCCCCTTAGCAACCACTAAACGGTGGCCATGTTGTTTTCGGTCTGCTAGTCCCTGCATTGTAAATCCATGCATTGCATAAAACCCACATTTGTGGGTTTCAAACCTTTATTTTTATGTCTTATTTAGCGCAGCCCGTTTGCACAGGGCTGCGCTGCGTTTAAACCTCGCCGATAAAAAAAAAAATATTTTATTTCATGTTTGCATCGGGTTACCATGCCAATGGCCACATATTTGGCCATTGGCATGCTGCCTGATACATATGCACACTTTATTTGTTGCTGTCATGGCTCCATTGTGTTATTTACAGAAACATACTCAGTTGTCAACTGAGTACATTTCTGCACCTAACACGACTCTTACACGGGCTGGTTTCAGCTTCGTGGATCGCTAATCTACCTCATTTGCATGCCTTTCGGCTGCAAGTGAGGTAATTAGCATATCCACGCCCTGCCCGTGTAAGAGAAGTTTTAGCTGGTCTCTTACACGGTATTTCGGGCTGTTCCTGGATCGCGATGGCTGCATGGAGTCTTACATGACTCTTAGACTCAGTGCAAGCCATCGTGAATCCTGCCCACAATCTAAACTAGTAAGGGCCTAGGACAGAGCCCTGTGGGACACCTTGACTGTGACCAAGAATTTTCCCTGCACATAAACTTTTCTCTTTTTTATCAGTGGTGAAATGAATAGTATACAGTTATTGGTGGTAGGCACATTGTTCCTTACTCTCTGCTGCAGTTTGAGCAGTGGTATGGGCAGCAATAATTCTGACTATAAATTTCTCATTCTCTGTACTACAACTGATATTCTTCTCTACTGCATCTATTATGCAGTACTTACAATATCTTTGAATCAGTCTTTCCCTTCTATTATAAGAATACATATTTTAAATATATATACTCTTTACTATTTTGCCGTACTTTGTATTTCAGGCTATACACATGTTCTAAGAAGAATTTGCATTTTACATTAGCTATGCAGTAATTACTCCTCTAATGAAAACTGAAATGGGAAATATATTTAAAGTTTATGATTGCATTTTGAGTTCTTGCTTGGATATTAAAGATAAAAAATGCATGTTTGTGGGAGCTGCTTTATTTCTGATACATGTTTTCTAATTATTATTACATTTCATATTACAGCAGACTTTTGATTTAAGAAATGGATTCAACATTTTTTTGTAGAAAATCTAACCAGAAAATAGTGTAATAATTATTCTCACATAGCTCTTAAATACCAGATGTGCATTAACAGTTAGATACACTAAAAGGCTATTACTTCTATTTAATATTATTCTATAAAATATTTCATTTGCTACTTTACTTGCTTTATTATTAACCAAGCCATATTTATGTACCACTGTAGATAATGATTAGCTTTCCTGTCCATATTAGAGTTTTATCTAATAAATAGAATTTATCTCAGGATTTTAAAACAGATTAGAAAACATAGCTTCAGACCCAACACTCATCATTTTTTAGTAGATGTGTCTATTAAAATATAACACTTTTTATTAATTTTTAATTAACTGTTTAGGATACTTTATCATTTTTTGTTTACCTTCCACATAAATTCTGATGCAGCGCTCCTCTTCATGCTCTCAAATCCATTAATATAGGTGGAAAATACAAATGTAAATAGGATTGGTGCTATACGAATGTTTCAGCTAATCTGAGTGAGAAATGCAAATGTAGTTAGCCATATGGTGTTGGTTGAGCTACATAGATGGAACCAATTGGTTATTCAACATCATACTAAGACCAATAAAAATGAATCTATACATGAAAAGGAAGCCATTCTTATTGGACTTTGCCTATATTATTGACCCATACTTTTTTAGTGAATAGTAAGATACATTTTAATTTTCTATGAGATTGGCAGAAGATTACTTTTAAATGATCACGGTGTTTTATTCATTGAGATTTGAAGAAAGGTTTCTTACCTGAAAATGCTCATCTTTCTTTTTTACTTATGTATTAAAGTGGACATTTATGTTTTATGCCATGGTGGTTCTGATACTTTGTTGTTTTTGCTGCATTATATTTTGGTATCAATCTTTAGTGACTGTCTGTTTCATCTCTTATTTTGTGTATATATATATATATATATATATATATATATATATATATATATATATATATAGGTATATTGGTGAACAAGCAGATCAATATGCTTCAGGGAATTAACAGCAGAAAAAGAAATGTAAATGTAGCAGAGTTACATAGACAAGAGCTATGAAGAAAGGCAAACCTGCTTTCCCACACCACATTGCTCAAAAGCTATGTGACCATAAATGAGAAAAATGGCAGATAGCACAAGCTGCCTCTTGTACTGACACACAGACAGTACATGCATCAAAGAATAACAGCACAGAAACTGGTGAAAAACAGAGAGCGTATTCCTTTATTGCATCTCCTCATTACAGTCTCCACACTGCGTGGTTAAGTAGTGACACTCCACTTCTGAGAATACTACCTCTCCCTGTAATCCCCATATCCAGTGCTAATGACTGTGTTTTCAAAACCTCCAACAATATTGGCTTTCATGTGCTCCTACATCTCTAGGCACTTGTAATAGTGATAATGGTTGTAACTATTACCACTTTCCTTTCTATGTGGTGTATATGGAGATAGGAGCATATATAAATGCATGTGTTCTGTGATTCACTGATTGTTTTTAATTATATTTATAGTTTAATAAAGCAACATTTGTTAGAGTGCATTCTAAATTTGTAGTTTTGAACATTTTTCCAGTAAGCAGTGAAACAAAAGTATGAACCGATGACAAATGTGCCCATTTCAGAACGGCATCAAAACTAATACCATTATAACACACCAATATCTATAGTCAACAATTACAGACACTCTATTGACTGTGTATGCATTGTATGTATGATTGTGATAAAAATGGCCACAGCAAAGTATTTCAGTTTACTTTACACACTTGCAAACTAGTTCGGCAAAGATAGACTAATAACTTTATAAGATTTTATCTTTATCAACAAAACAGAGTCAATCATTTTTATCCACAGCAATTCCCAAACCCCAGCAATTATTGCTGCATTGTTGAATGCATACTTTTCAGACATCTGTGTCAAAGAAGTAATAAAATTAATGACCAAAGTTATATATTTAAATTTTTTCACACAAACACATTGTAGCCAAAGTATTCCAGATTAATACACTCACACACACACACACACACACACACACACACACACACACACACACACACACACACACACACACACACACACACACACACACACACACACACACACACACACACACACACACACTTTTAGCGTCTTGCACACACACACACACACACACACACACACACACACACACACACACACACACTAGTTCTGAAGTGCCAGTTTAAGGACTGTTTAAAAAATGCCAGTTCATAAGTGCATAATTTCATCCACAGCAGCAGCATCCTCACAGTCCCACAGGCAGTTATGCCAACTTTGTTGACTGTATATACTCTATTGTTATAATAAAATAAATTACATGTACTTTATTGGTAGCTTTGTATGAACAACCTGAAACTATATAAAGGTCACATGCATAATACCATAAGACCCAGCCATGTGTAGTACAGTTTAAATATATTACTTATGGCAGCATAAGAAAGATTAACCACCTGATAACATATATTAAGTCAATATGCATAATCTCTGCAGAAATAAAAGCCATCGGATAATTACACATTAACGAAAGCTATTACTAATGTTGTAATTACCTCTGGCAATCAATGTTACAGTTCAGAGCTTCATCTATAAATGCAGTGCCTGCTGCCCTTGAATAATAAATTGTCTATGTTGCATTAAGAAATTGTGTGCTGAAGGTATTGTTATAACATTTCCTGAAATAGATCAAATATGCAATAGAATAGGGGATGACTGGAAACCAACAATTACAGGTTCATAGTTACTAGGTATGTAGTCCCGGAGACTATTAAGGAGACTAACCCAAATTCTAAAGCACTATCTGGTTAAGTGATTTGCTGTATGACACTCAAGTAAAAGAAGGTGGAAAGATTCATAACCTGTACACTTGCCACTGGAAGCAGCTCACTAACATCTCAGAACTTAGTTCTCCTTACTAACTGCCAGATTAACAGTTTTTAACTAAATTCAGAAATCCTTTCCAAACTGATCTTGTAGAGAAGACTGTAACACAATTATATTCAGTAACTACATAATTAATGCTAAAGGTTGGGCAGTTGTGATCATCCCTCCAAACAATGCAGAATGTATGACCAGACTAATGTCAACCAATATGCAGTTACTGGAGGCTGCAAAAGCAGGTAGCGAAAATGTATATATGTATATATATATATATATATATATATATATAAAATGCTATGTTTAGACAATATTATACAACAGAGGCCTATGAATTCATGTATTCATTCTTTTGTGCAGTGAATAAAGCTAAACAAACAAAGACATAATAAATGCTTCACAGCTTTTGTTCAGCATCCCACAAGTCATACTAATAAATAAAAATATTATTGCATACAACATTTTTTTTTTATTTTTATTTTTTGAAAGAGTGAGTTTACATGATTGCAGGAAAGCTGCACTTCATTTTGAACTCCACATGTCTTCTCTGTCATGAAAAATAGCTACCCATCCTGACATAAGAAGGACATAATTGAATGGCTTATAATGCTATATTGTTATAGCATATACCTCCAGAGTCAATAGAGATGAACTGTGAACAAACGTGACCCTATGCATTTTAATATTTCAGGCCCCCACCAGCCATACCAATATCCAAATACTTGGTTGTCTCTCCCTAACAATAAACACTGTTCATACCTGTCTATGTACATACTATTTAGTTCTTTACATTTATAATTATTAGAGAGATTTGGATTTCATTTAAATCATGTATTTCAAACTTTATGGAAGAAACACTGACAAACATTTTCAAAACAAAAGATTGTCACATTGAAGACAAAACAGTAAACTTCTCCTTAATTGAAAGTAACATATAGTGAAAATGCATCCTGCACGCCATTAAGCTACAAGAAATGTGCTGGATTTATACTCAAACAGCATAGTGAAGTACTAATTCATGTTTGTGTGAAGTGTGCAGGAATTCAAAAGACAAATGTATAACACATTTTCTAACTGCCTAAGACAGCCCACTGGACACAGCTGTCCCCTTTCAGGGCCAGCCAAGGAAGACTGACTGTTGAAGTAACTTGGTGAAGAATCAAACAGAACAAAAACAATGGCTGAGAGAATCAATCCATGTTCTTCAACAAGCAGCTCATTATAGCTCACAGCCTTAGTCATCTGCATTAAATGCTAGACAAATTATTTTGTATCCCAAACGCAATGCATTCCATACCCGTGTGACTGTAAAAAAAAAAGAAACATTAAAAATGTATACATAGTTCAACTATTAACATTAAACTTATCAATGCCGTGCTGTCCATTGTACATATAGATAAATAACAAACACACTGTCAACATTCAACAGAACAAGGAAACCAAGGACCACATCCTAAAAACATAGGTCATCCCCTAAATTGATTCCTATCCTTCTTAAAGTCTACAATCATATTGGCAAATTTGGTTTCAAGGACTTGTACCTGAACAACTCCAAGACTATCTTTATACATAAGCCCAACACTGATAAAACCATTCCAACAAACTACAGACCAATATCTCTTATAAATGTAGATATAAAAATTCTTTCCACAATACTAGCGAATAGACTTAAAAAAGTATCACCTACATTTATATTGCCAGAACAAGCAGGTCTTATGAAGGAGAGACAGACTTAGGATAATACTCTCACACTGGATGCAGCCATGTAGCTTTTGGTGAAATAAAAGCTCCACAGATATCTTCTAGCACTTGATGCCACTAAGGCAATTGACAGAGTTAACTTCGACTTATTTTTGACTTTTCAGCATTTCAACATTCCAAACAAATTCATAAAAATTTTTATTTTATTTTATTTTATTTATTTTACATTTGTTGACCGGGCTAGTCTAGCTGGATATATGTCCATTTTCAGTAGAGGCCCGGGGAGATAAGCTCCAAACAGTTAAAATAAATTCACATCAAAGAAATACATGTTTAAAATGCAGATACATTTACAGTAAAAGAGAAAAAAGATAAAGATAATGGGCAGGATTCATGAAGGCTTGCAAGGAGTCTAAGAGTAGTGTAAGACTCCATGCAGCCTTCGCGATCCAGGAACAGCCCAAAGTCCGTGTAAGAGACAAGCTAAAACGGCTCTTACATGGAGTGGGCGTGGATAAGCTAATCACCTCACTTGCAGCCGAATAGCATGCAAATGAGGATGATTAGCGATCCATGAAGCCCAGAACAGCCCGTGTAAGAGCTGTTTTAGCTGCAGAAATGTACTCAGTTGACAACTGAGTACGTTTCTGCAAAAACTGCAATGGAGCCATGTCAGCAACAAACAAAGGGTGCATATGTGTCGGGCAGCATGCCAATGGCCAAATATGTGGCCATTGGCAATGTAACCTGATGCAAATATATTAAAAATATATATTTTTTTTTCGGCGATTGCCGATGTTTAAACCCAGCGCAGCCCCACGCAAATGGGCTGCACTGTATAAAACATAAAAATGAAGGTTTTAAACCTACAAATGTGGGTTTTATGCAATACATGGAATGTCAATGCAGGGACCAGCAGACCAAAACCAACATGGCCACCGTGTAGTGATTGCTAAGGGGGGAAGCTGAGTCTAAGAGATGTAACTAAGCATTAGTATGCAATCTGATGCAAATGAGTGTTAGGATACTGAATTCCACTGTCACATAGCAAATGAGCACAGTCTGAGTAGTGTAAGAGTTACAGAAGGGGGAGGAACAGAGTAGGAGATAGGTGACATCACAGGGGGGAATGGTAGAAAGAAATGCAGTTCATTGGAGGTCAGAGTTACATGACAGATGTCAGACAGATATCATGGAAAGAGGTGTGCCACTAAATAAGCATGAGAAAGTTAAGAAATGGAAGGTGTACACTGTTGCCTACACCAAAGTTTCTTGCTGGGTGTGTATGTGCACGTGTGCGCCATGAAGCACGAGTAAGGCAGTGTGCACGCGTGTAAGGCAGACTGAGCATGTGGGAGCGTGTTGGGAGATGTTTAACACTGTTTGCATGGGCGTGCACGCGTTTTAATCCGAATAAGCAGATTCTGAACTGTGTAAGCATGTGTGCGCGCGTGTAAGCCACTGTGAGCGTGTTTCTGCTGGTTTGCACACAGTCCTCCCTGAGGAAACAGAGAGGAAAAAGGAAGCAACAGATTTAGTAGGAAGCTAGCAGGGAATACTGCTGGAGCTAGCAGGTGAAAACAATTAGACGCAGGCAATTACACAGGCAGAATAGTAGCCCAGCCCAGCACTTAAAACTCTGCAAACAGCAGTGCAGGATGTTTCTCTCAAGAGACACTGCAAGACAGGAGTTAAGTTATCAGAAGTGAAAACTGAAAAAGCTGAACTCAGAGCAGAAATGTTAGGGGCTGCCATAGCTGTCATAATGAGACATAGGCGACTTTCTGAGGGTGGTGACAATGCAGATGGTGCCAGACAACCCACAGTGAGGAGACGGAGAAGAGTGTACAGGCCCAGGGTCACCTACCACGGGTTACATGAGCTGGAGATAGTAGAGCGCTATAGAGTGGACAGAGACCTCCTGCAGCAAATAGTGGAGCTGTGCAGGCCACGCCTCACACACAGAACCAACAGAGGGGAACCCATCCCAGTGGAAATCAAGGTATGTGTTGGCCTAAGAATACTAGCAACAGGTACCTTCCAGAGACCAACTTGTGATATGATGGGGATATCACAGGCATCAGCCTCCAGGGTACTGCACCAGTTCCTGGATGCCATGTCAGCACATGTCGGTGATCATGTATATTTCCCCAATGCCCGTGAGGTATTGGCCAGCAATATGCGTCTCTTCCAGCAAATAGCGGAATACCCTGAGGTAGTGGGTGCAATAGACTGCACGCACATACGCATCAAAGCACCAGCCGGTGAGCGGGTAGGGCATACATCAACCGCAAGGGCTTCCCCTCCATCAACTGCCAGGTCATGTGTGATGCCCAGGGCATAATAATGAATGTGTGTGCTGGCTGTCCTGGGAGCTACCATGATTCCCACATCTGGCATTTGACGCAGCTGTACCAGACATTTGCCAATGGGGACATCCCGCACGGACACCTAGTGGGGGATGCAGGTTATGCACTGGAGCCGTGGCTGATGACACCCATCAGAAACGCACACACACCTGAACAAGAACGCCATAATGAGGCACATGCACAAACACGTAATGTAATAGAGCGTGTGTTTGGGCTGCTCACGTCACGGTTCCGGTGTCTGGACACATCTGGTGGAGCCTTGCAGTACACACCAACTACATGTACCCAAATTGTCATGGTATGTGCTATGCTACATAATATGATCTTGCGAAAACAGCTGCAGTAGGACCAGCATAGGGCCGGGCCAAACAGCCCCCCACCATTGCCAAGGCCATCACAGGCAGAGCGTGACTCGGAGGAGGAACAACCTGAGCCTGCCCCAGTAGGCAGAAGGAGGCGTGCCCAGTATGCCCTGTCCTTGGCAAAGAGGCAACGCATAGCACATACACTAGCTCAGTTGGAACCCTGGGAATGATACCCCTCTCTGACTCACTCATATAGTAACAGGGATGCCTAACATGACACAACCTGGTCTCAAACATGTACAGGGAAGTGTAATATGCGCATCCGACAGAGGAAGCCCTGCAGCATCACCTGAGGCATGAATGCTATGTGTTAAGTAATGTAACACCATGTACTATATGCACACCTGAGGACCCTGACTAACATCCTACCCTCACCAAGCATCATTCCACAACATGACAATGAGATGATCAAGTGCAATAATTGACTGAAGTATCGCAGTTAGTCAAAGGGGATCCAATGTGTGCCAGTCTGGGATGACATGCTGAGCATGACATGATGCACCACCTGCTAGGACTGGCGTGCACCTATCAGTGCAGGCCGTATGGATACTGGCAAAGGCTGTTGTTACCCACAGTGTGCCCTGAATAGGTAAGGCTCAAAACACAAACCTATCTCCATAGGTATCAGAAGGGATAAGAATAAGATAAGGGATAAGTCGAAACAGCAAGATGCATGCAGTCTAAACTCACCCAGTATGGAGAATGTTGATATCTGCGCTGTAACAGAAAACTGAGTCAAGGCTCACAACAGCACCCTAACACTACCAGGTTACACCTCATACTGTGCTGTACAGCCTCAAAACATGGAACAAGCTACAAAAGGAGGGTGACTAGCAAGAATTGTCAAGGATAACCACACCCTCATGTTGGTACCACAACAAAAAGCAGCATGGACTAGCCATGGTCAAGTAACAGTGGCTAAAACTGCCCCCCCAGTTTATAGCCTGCTACAGACTACTGTCCCAACACCAGGAACTGCACCTGGCCTATGCTGGAATACATGAATATATCAAGTCCTCCAAACCACATTATATTGGGTGACTGAAAATACCCAGACATGGACTGGGAGCATTATACTAGCTCCAACAGTGTAGGACAAAAGTTCATAGAATCCATAAACCAAAAGGCCCAGGAACAACGTACCACTCCCACAAGAGGGGTAAGCATACTGGATGTGATAATCAGCTACATGGGTACTGGATGGCAAGATGAGAAGTGTATTGCTCACTGGTAAAACCAGACCATAGAATAATCACACTGGATATACAAATCCTGACCACAGTCCCTGGCCAGAAAACCACAGTGGAAAACATGTGTAAAGCAATATTTGCACTCCTCCAAACTGATGTGGAATCCATTAAAGGTCCTGTGCAGGTGCAAAATATGGGCCACACCTCAGAACCTGTAATACAGCCATTCCATGAACACTGCCAGGAATGCTTGGATTATGCAATCCTAAATTAAAACAAGACACAATGCCATACATGCAGGAATCTGGCATGGTGGACACCAGCCATAACCAAACCATGCAAGAGAATGAGGAAGCTACTACATGATAGAACAAACATAAACAATGAAGTAATCACTGATCAGTAGTATGGCAATAAAATCTGTCCACACATACAATCCACTAAGGCCAGCCACAACAAGTTGAATCTGTGAATCCTGAGGCAATGTTACACCTGCCCCAAGTACACAGACAACCCCAACTCCACCCAAGAAATACAAATATATGTGAGAGATGCAACCATCTATCCAAACTGGAGGCTGAGCTCCCTCAACTCAGTACTCCCAAAACTAGTCAGGAGGAGAAGGTAACCACACACAACACAAACACAGTCCCACATAGACCTATCACAACTGCAAACCAAACACATAAACACAGAAAAACATTCCCGGAGGCACAAATTACAAACACAGCACACCAACAGAGGCCTCTAAAGCAGACACCCAATCAAACAACCTCCAAACATAGCACATGCAACACATAGTACACAAAGCTGGTGTGCCAGTCACAGGCCAGAAGGAGAAACAACATGCCTGATACAGTTGTAATAAGTGACTCCATAGTCAGACACACTGCTGTCCCGCACCAGACTGAACAAGGGAAAGGGTACAGTAAGCTGCCTGTAGGCTGCCACAATACGCCACATAACAGAAGTATGCAGGTCACTCCAAAGCAAGTAGAAATATGATGCAGTCATAGTCCATGCTGGTGTGAATGACCTGAGATGTACCTCCCTAGACTACATGAAAAGAGACATAGATGAGCTCTCTGATTATGTAGTCCAAGCCGGTATGACACTCACCGTTTGCAGCATCCTACCCTTACCAAGAATAATGCCACAGTACAAACACGGAATGATCAGTCATAGCAAGTGGCACACTTACTGGTGTCATTCCAAGGGGACCCAATGTCTGTCTGCTTGGGATGTCATGCTTGACAAGCCACACAGCTGATCTTGGGATGGCTTGCACCTGTTACCCCTGGGCGTCTGGATATTGGATAAGGCCTTTGCCACCTCCATAGAGCCTTTTGTAGGCAAGGCTGAAAAGACTGACCCACCACCCTAGAAAACATAAGTGGAAAGAAACATAAGGGTAATGCTGACCAATGCCAGATGTGTAAACCCCAATATGCATGCTCCCAAGGCCATCCCCAGTATGGAGAACATCAATGTCTGTGCAGTGACAGAAACCTGCTGCAAGCCTCCTGACAGCACACCAGCACTACCAGGTTATACCACATATCATGTGTCATGGCCCCAAAACCTGGAACAAAACATAAAAGGAGGGTGAGTATCCATATTCAGCACAGACACCCATACGTCCAGGTAACTGACAATGCACAAGGCATTGGAGTCCACCCATGTGCAACTAACTGTAGGCAAGACTGCTGTACAGTCTGTAGCATGCTACAGACCACACTCTCACACACAGGAACCCCACCCAGCCGTCCTGAAGACACTGGACAGTATGAATGTCCCACCAAATACCAAACAAGGTACCACAAATTACCACATAGGTGGTAAACCATTATGTATGGAAGGAGTAAACAGGGACCTAGGGACACAAGTGAACAGTAACCTGTTATGTGACACCCACATTGCCAATGTGGCTAGGAAGACTGTCTACATTTGACACCGTATCAGGAAAGGATTCACATCTACGTCAACAGAGGTCATTGTGCCCCTATACTGTTCTCTTATCACACCCATAATCTAGTACAGTGCATCATATGGGATGTACCTTACCTGACACCTGCAGCAGTTAGAAACACCTCAAAGGTACCTCACCAAGAGGATAAAGGGTCTCAAATATATGTCATATGCTGCCTGGCTGTAGACACCCCAGCTGAATGCAGTCACATACTGCCTACACAGAGGCATTGCATGCCTGTTGTAGAAGGCCATGCCCAACACAGGAGTAATGGACATGCTCCACCCCAGAAAACTCAAAGCCATCGGAGCTGTGAGAGTGAGAGATGTCAACCTCAACAAATAATGAAATAGGATGTCCTGGTGGGACAGATACATAATCCAGAGGTTCCCCACACCCTGGACCAGAATCCCACTCCATGTTAGGCAGAGCCCCTCACTGACACTCTTCAACAGGAATCTTGCCAAGTGGATGGATGATTGTAGAGTTACACTGGGGGTCTTCACTGTGTCATGTCCAGACAGAGGCACAGCAAAGCAAATCATAAATGGCCATAATATTCACATAGCAAGGGGTGGCAAAAGCCACACACACTCTGGCTAGGCTAACAAATACCCTAGGGTGGATAGCCTAGTATGAACCTATGAACCTATGAAGATACAAATTGTACAAGACACTAAGGATAATCCCAAGGCTTTCACAACTGATGGTAGTAACCATGTTGGGAATTCACAGATATGCTCTGAATCACACAAATATCACAAACACACACACATATTGCCAACATACATCCTGACAGGTGCAGTGCAACCCCCCCCCCCCAAATGCAGAATATCTATCCCAGCAGACTGCTGGCCCCCTGACATTGCAGATGCTGAGGTAACAGACAGCATCTACAAAGCAAAACACACAGCAGCAATGGTATGAGATGGTGTCCTGGGCTTAGTGCAACATGGACTCCAAGATGAATGGAATGCCAAATCACACTACTGCTCAATGTCAGCCTTACCACAGAATATGTACCCAAAGAGCAGTGTACAACAACAGTGGTCCTTCTCAACAAAGGTGTTGCCTGAATGGATACTGAAAACTACTACCCCAGAATCCTGAGAAGCTCGGTCTGCACAGCTATGGAAGGGATCAGCATGTGCCACAGACATAAAGATATTGGGGACCTACTGACACCGGACCCTACCCAGTGTGGCTTTCTTAAGTGCAGATCCTGCCCCTAAACATGTTTGACTCAATTGAAACAGTCATTAAGGTCATTGATGAGGGCAATGTGGTCCACACAGTGTAGCTGGACCTTGCAAAGGCTTCTATACAATACCCTACGTGTTCATTATAGATAAGCTCACCAGCTTAAATATAAACCCCTATGTCAGTAGAGGGGTTGAAAACCAGACCAAGGACAGAACAGACATGGTCAGACATGCTGCAGCCATGTCAGACTACAAACCAGATATAACTGGCATCCCACAAGGCTTGGTCCTGGGATCTCCCTCGTCTGGTATATATGTCCCATAGGTACAGGCAAACATGGAAGGACTGTGTCCGAACATGTTTGCAGAGGACTACAAACTGCTCACCACATATGATCCACCAGCTGACACAAGCATCCCACAAAAGGACCACATAGAAACAGACAACTGGTGCCATAGCCATGTCAGCAAGCTAATTGCAGAAAAGTGTATAGTCAACCCCCGTGGATATGCAGTAAGTGCCCACCAATTACCACATAGGTGTTAACCCATTATGTAGTTAACATGTAATGAGAGACCTGGGGACACAAGGTGATAGATATCCTGCATTGGACAAACATGTGCTGTAGTGTTTACAGAAACATACCATATACCCACCTAATCATGAAGGTTGTCAGATCTAGATAAGGGGAGGTCATTGTGGCTCTGCAGTCATCCTTCATCAGCGGTACAATTGACTACAATAGCCCCTGTGGGATGTACCTCAGCAGACACCTCCATCAGCCGTAAAGTCCCCAACAGTACCTCACCAGGAGTATCAAAGAGCTTGCACAGATGCCATGTGTTGCCTGTGTTGCTGGTATCAATAAACATGCTGCACCTTGTACAATCTGAATGGCAGTGAGCTATGCACATGAGAGACCTGAACCCCAGCACTGACTTACGTAGGACAAGCTGTACTGCATGATCCATAACACAGAAGCCACCCCCACCCATGAGTGAACACCCAGTACAGGCTACCCATAGAGTCACTTATCAATCTTCCTCAATAGGAATCTTGATGAGTGGATGGGAGATGGTAGCTTTATCCTGGGTATCACTGTCATGTCACAGGTAGACAGAGGCACAGTATACTAACCATGACATATGTCATGGCAAACTCCACTTACAATGTGTGTTGAAGGACAAACACACTCTCCAACTAGCATTAGACATGGACTAGGGCACATCGCTAGTGTTTGCAAATGTACACCTATGTTGTGGAATACACTACCAATGTTGGACAAGCCTGGTTTAAGTAGTTCATATCTGAACAGAATGCAACATGGTCAGATGTACACAACTGGCCCCTAACCAGGCTGTTGTGCTCACTATCGAAATGTAAAGCAGTGATAGCACTAAAGCCCAGGATACTGTCCACCACAGTCAAAGTACTACCAGTACACTATACAGTACTACAGTGTTAGGTCAGTGTGAAAGGATGTTGACAACTGTATGCAAAGTATCCCATGCAAACACTGCAGGCACAGTATAATCCTGTTGTGTTCACACACAAAGCAGTTGTACAGTAACTACACAACATGACACACAACACACAACCATAAACTGGTGATATTTGTTGAATTTCACACTCATCCACAAATGTGGTGGGCTGCAGAGTCCAACATATGGAATGCTCACACTGGGCATGCTCACACACTTTGATAAATGAGACATATGTCAGACAACATGCCATGGGAAGGCTGAACTGGGCATGCTCACACACTTAGGCCAAATCTCAGTTTAGCAGTTGGACACACATATCTGGTATTTTTACGTGTTATTCCAGGAACCAAACACATTACAGCAGTCTGCCCAGTGCACACAGTTAAATGACTACAGAGACATATGTGATATAGTGGATCCCTCCCATATGCAAACATCTTCCACAGATGCACAAGTTGTTCATACAAACAGGGAATGCTATGGCAATAAAGATGTGAAAACAGTCTATCAGCAACAAATAATGTGCATTTGACAATTAAACATATGGGTGTAGAGGTCAACATTAGGCTGTTTGCCCTAGAGAATGACAGCTTAGCCAGAGTGTGCTTGGTGTCTGCCTCCCCACAGGATGCACATTCCCCTTTCTAAACACCGATGATGTCAGCACTCTATAAGTATAGCAGGAGAAGAGAAACCTCCCAGTAATGTGAATAACGCGCTCCGCTGATGAGTCCGTCACAAGTGTCATAACGTAGTTAGGGGTTTGAATCCTGCAAATGCTCAGTGTGTGTGTGTGAGTGGGGTTGGTGTGTGTGTAAGTCTGTGGGAGAGAAATGTCCCTTTTGGCAACTGGGAAAACACACTACAGGATGCACATTCCCCTTTCTAAACACCGATGATGTCAGCACTCTATAAGTACAGCAGGAGAAGAGAAACTTCCCAGTAATGCGAATAGCGCGCTTTGCTAATGCATCCGTGTCAAGTGTCATAACATAATTAGGTAGAGGTCTGAATCCTGCAAATGGCAAGTGTGTGTGTTTGTCTGAGAAGGGTTAGTGTGCGTGCAATTGTGTGTGAGGGAAATGTCCCTTTTGGCAACTAGGAGAACAGACTACAGGATGCACATTCCCCTTTCTAAACACCGATGATGTCAGCACTCTATAAGTATAGCAGGAGAAGAGAAACCTCCCAGTAATGCGAATAGCACACTCTGCTAATGCGTCTGTCTCAAGTGTCATAATGTAGTTAGGTAGGGGTTTAAATCCTGAAAATGACAAGAGTATGTGTTTGGCTGAGGGGGGTTAGTGTGTGTGCAATTGTGCGTGAGGGAAATGTCCCTTTTGGCAACTAGGAGAACAGACTACAGGATGCACATTTCACTTTCTAAACACTGATGATGTCAGCACCCTATAAGTACAGCAAGAGAAGGCAAACCTCCCAGTAATGCGAATAGCACACTCTGCTAATGTGTCCGTCTCGAGTGTCATAACATAGTTAGATAGGGGTTTGAATCCTCCAATTGGCAAGTGTGTGTTTTTGGCTGAGGGGGGGTTAGTGTGTGTGAGGAAAATGTCCCTTTTGGCAACTAGGTGAACAGACTACAGGATGCACATTCCCCTTTCTAAACACTGTTCAGCTGAAGGCCATGGCTCTGGCACAAGTTGTCTGTTTCTATGATGCCCCTTTGGAAGATGCTTGTGTCGGCTGGAGAGTCGATTATGGTGGCCAGTTCACAGTCATCTGCATATTTGGTCAGCCACAGTCCGTCCATGTTGGCCTGTACCTCCAATAAATATATACCAAACAAGAGAGGTCCCAGGACTGAGCCTTGTGGGACACAACTCGTAACTGGTTTGGAGTCTGCCATGGCTCCAGCAATTCTAACCATGTGGGTTCTGTCCTTGAGCCACTGTGCAATCCATTTAGTGACATAGGGGCTTATATTTAAGCTGGTGAGCTTCTCTAGAATGCCCAAGTGGGGTATTGTTGTGAAGGCTTTTGCGAGGTCCAGGTAGGCTGTGTGAACCACCTTCCCCTCGTCAATGGCCTTGGTGACTGTTTCAAAGAAATCAACCAGGTTAAACCTGGTAGTGCTGGTGTGATCTCAGTAGCCCTGAACCAGGCATCTGTTACTGCACAGATATAGATGTTCTCCATGCCAAGGAGTGTTTTGGGTGCATGCATCTGGAGGTTTAGACTTCTGGCTTTGGGTAGCATTACTCTTAGTTTCTTATCCCTTGTGATACCTATGAAGGTGAGTTTGTCATTTGAGCCTTGCCTAACATAGGCACTATGGGGGTAGCAAGAGCCTTTGCCAATATCTGAAAGCCCAGGGGTGACAGGTGCAGGCCGTCCCTAGCGAAGCAGGTAGTTCAACAGAAGATGAATATGTGAAGGTGTAGTGCCTGTGATTAGTTAGCAGTAGCATATATGACTGCTCACGTGGACACATGCCAGGTAAGTCATATGCACTGTGTCACAGGCAATGTACATGTGAACAGGACAAACAGTGACATCCTGTCAAGTGGGACATGGACATACATATAGTAAGCTATGCAGATGGCACTAGGAGTCCACAGAAGCTCTATAACTATGCATTGCAGGTGTGATCAGTATTCCAGGGTAATTGCAAGCAAACATGCATGCAAACAAAGCTACAGTAAACAGGGCTGCGTGTAGTCCATTGTACAACAAACAAGCTGTACCAGTTCCAGTAGGTAACACTGCAAATATCCAGGCACTATGCACATGTACACAAAAATACACAGGTCAGATGGCTAGGGTCCAGTCTCAGTGCACACAACTGTACAGACCATGTACTGTCAGGATGTACAATAACTGGATGGAAACCCATGTGCTCATACCTGCAGTAATACACATGTCAAATAACAGACACTGAGCCTTCACTCAGTGGTTCCATACTTAGTAGGATGTATGCTACCTGGCCTGCCACCACAGTATCCCTGACATATATGGGGACTCTCCCTCCTGTGACAGTTAGTTTTGTGTGTTGGGGCTGTCTAGCATGGTATGAGATGTGAGCATGCAGTGCTAGGGTGCTCCTGTATGTCCTGTACCAGTCGTGTAGTACTGCACACATATCAACATCCTCAAACATCTGCATTGCAGAGTCCAGTGTGGGCAACATGCCACTTGCAATTTACATGTCCATCATTGTATTACTACATTCATTACCTTATCCCCTGTGCTACCTATGTATGTAGCCTTCTGTTGACATCATTACCACCAGTATGCCAACATGTGCAGATGATACACTATGGTACTTACCATGGGTGTAGACAACAGGACATGACAATCACACACTTACTGCATCAGGCATGCTGTGATATACCCACAATTAATTCAGCACACAGTACTGTTAACAACATGATACTATTACTACACATCTATGTGGTCACCCTGTGCATCAGCAACATGTTAACCTGTACCTGCACAGTTGTTACAGATTGCAGGAGGTGGCACAGTTTCATCATATGCACAGGGTGTGAACTTGGTATGCCTGAGTCAGCCACCGATACCACCAATTGACATGTATGTGTATGTGTGTTGGTGAGGGACAGCAGTAGAAGGTGGGGCAATGTTGATGCAGTGTGTGCGTGTATGCGGTAGCCCTAGGTGTTGTCAATTCGCATGTGTGTATGGATGCACACAGTTCCACCTCATGGCTGCCATATACTGGTGTTTGTGGACAGCCACAGACTGTACCTGCCAAGTCATACAGATCAGTGTCTCTGGCCATGGACACGGTACCTGTGCCTTGCAGGGGTGCTAGGGACCGTATCCAGTACCAACTCAGACTGGGTACTGTCATCAGAAGCAGGTGTTCATTGACTGAACACAGATCCCTGTCGGGCCCGGCCAGAGCCATGTGCACGTGGTCTCCTGGGGAGGTCTGATGACAGCACAGACCCAGCATTGCGGGGGCTGCTGCTGGCACTACGGGGGCGGCCGCGGCCCTGTTGACGTCCGCGACGACTGCCAGCTGCTGCTGTTGCTGGCATACGGCCACATCGATGCCTCAACCACCCACCATCGCCCTGGTTCATGGACATGTAGTTGTGGAACCGGTCTAATATGTCCCCACAACGTCTGTCTATGACATCAGTGAAATCACGGATGGCAGCCACAATGTCACGCATACTGTCAGTCATGGCTGTGCGACATGCTGTCAGCTCCCTCAGACCCTGTCTGGTGTACCGTTCCATACGTGACTGTGCCTGCATGACAGCCCGAAACATAGCTGAGGTTGTAAGACCTCTGTGGGCACGTCTGGCAGGGGCAGTACGCCCATGGATGCTCCCACGAGAACCCCTGGACATCTGTCTGTGTGGTACCATCTCTGGGCCATGCCCATGGCTGCTGTGTGGGGAGGCATGTGCCACAGATACCACATTACCCTGGTCAATGCCCACTGTATGCTGTCCATCACCTAGGGACATTGGTGACAAAGGGTGTATTGGCAGGATAACTGTGCGCATTGATGGGGTTGACAGCTGTGTACTGTCAATCGGCTGACCAATGGCAGACCCTGGCATACTTTCCTGTGCCATTACACAGATGTCATCATTATCAGTACCCACAGCACCTGATTCAGGTTCCCTGCTACATGACACCAGAGCAGCAACAGAACCTGTGGGAGGGAAACAGGAAACACAGTTTACAATATCTACACATTACCAGTGATGCACACATGCACACATGCACACATGCACAGGTGCACACATGCACACATGCACAGGTGCACACATGCACACATGCACAGGTGCACACATGCACACATACACACATGCACACGTGCACACATGCACACATGCACACATGCACAGGTGCACACACGCACACATGCACACATGCACAGGTGCACGCATGCACAGGTGCACACATGCACACATGCACACATGCACACATTCACACATGCACAGGTGCACAGGTGCACACATGCACAGGTGCACACATGCACACATGCACACGTGCACACGTGCACACATGCACACATGCACAGGTGCAGAGGTGCACACATGCACAGGTGCACACATGCACACATGCACACAGTTTCACACAATTGTACAGTACTCAGTATGCGTGATATCAACACACAGACACAGACACATCTACATGCATACAAAGAGCACTACTAAGTGAGTCAAATAGTACTATTACTATCAACACTATCACAGGAATTGTTAATACACACTCACCAGCATGGATAGGCTGCATTGCTGTTATACCAGAGGGTCCTGCAGACGTGAAGAAACTAATGTCAGTGGGCACAACTGTGCCATTGTTACAGAGTATGATACAGGTCAGTAGTACAACAGTCGCCTTTCACAGGTCAGCTGCTAATATTGAGGATATCACACTTGCACATTAAATACTATGGTGACAGCTACAAACCAAGGACACACCTCACACATGCATTAACTACCAGTGTACACAACAGTCAACTATACATATGGCATATTACCTGCACGTTCACTGTCTTGCTGCTGCGTGGCTCCAGCCTCCATCATAATGCATGTCTGCTGCTGTTGTTGTTGCTGGCGGACTGGAGCCACTACACTCATGAGTAGTCCCTCCAGTCTGGTGAGTGGGGGATGTGTAGCCACCCCACCACCTGTGGCGACCTGTTGCCTGTGGATATCCGACGCACGCTGACGGACATGTCTGATTAAATCACTGCAGTGATGTCGTACCTGCTCATATGTCCTATTATGCATGCCTATGTCATTTACCTGACGGACAAGGTCTTGCCACAGTGCAGCCCTCTCCTGCTTATTCTGGCTGGTGCAGGAAAAGAGTATTGCATAATCCCGCACCAGGCTCTGGTGTATCTCCTCATCCTCAGCTGTGGAGTAAGTGGGATTCCGCAGGTGGGCCATGTACCTGAGAAAGAAAATAACCTGATATCAGCAATATATGTCAGCAGAATTTGGCACACATACTACACATGCTACTCGACTGTTATGATACAACATATCTCACATATGTAGCATCTGTCTGTCTATTGGTGGATACACATGTAAATGGCCAGGTATCAGTGCTCAGCCAGCAACTGTGCAACAGTACCTGGCACACTCCATACAACATACTACCAAACCCCAGCAGTCAGAACACTGATTCAGGTCAAGAGCACCTCCTCACTCTGGGGGTTTGTATCTAGGTACTGTATGACCTACATCATCAACTACTGTGAGCTGACCACACACTGATTGCCCTGGATATACATATCCCACCTCCACCACCAGCACAAATGACTATAGTGCATAACATTACAGATGCAAACTTTACACTTTGTAACAGTGACATGGTATCCTTTTAGCCCACTGGGCCAGTGGCAGATACAACCCACAATGCTGACCCCTACACAATTGCTTTCTACAGACATCTCTGAGAATGCATGGATCATGCAATCCCATATATGACCAAGACACTCTCCACAAAGGGACAGCATCCTGTCTGGTGGACCCCAGCCATAGAAAGATTGTATTACAGAAGATGGAAGCTACTGCAAGACAGAGCATAATTCCGTAAAGGGAGGGCATGTCTGAGCAGCACTAGTAAGGATCTATTTTCCATCATACAAACATCCATGGGCAACTTTGAGACGGAAATCAAGAGGGACACTACAGATAACCAGAAGGCCTTCTTCAGTTATGTTAGCAACCTGGTCAAGATCCATCCTCTATGCCCATAGTTAGTACACAACAACAAATATTTCACTGACACCACAGATATTGACAACATTGTGGCAGACAGGTTCCGTGCAGGTGTCACCCCGCCCTCTCCCCCAAAATAAGACGTAGTTATCACAGCTGACTGTAACCTGTCATCACAGATGTCCAGGTGATAGCCACCCTCAGGACAGCAGAATACACAACATGAATGGGACATGATGGTATCCCCAGTTGCATGCTACATAAACTCTGACAGGAGGTAAACGCACATATAGAAGTGCTATGTAACACTAGCCTGACTACAGGATATGTACCTGTACACTGGCGCACAGCAGCAGTGGTTCCACTCCACGAAGGAGGCACCTCAACATACCAATACAATACAACACAATACATTACATTACAATACAATACTATACAATATGCTATTGCCCCTGGGACTACAGCAGCGTACTGTTCTGCTACCCTGACCATTGTGACACATGTGGTGTGATGGTACCTGCTGCTGTCACACAGTTACACAGGGTGACTCATATGGCATATTACCTATCTGACTAACATTCAGCAGGGGTATGTGTGACATGTACTCATGGGGAGTCTTGCTTCTTAACACTGTGTGGTTTATTGCAGGGTAGTATATGTGTACTCTGTGGTGTTGTCAGTCACTGTGCATTGGGAATGTGTTTGAGTGCATTGTCACAGTGTTGTACATGTCACTGTGTCCTTCTCCATATCTGTAGCTGTCATGTGAGGTCCATACCATGGCTTCCATTATGTGGTGTGGAGGGGTACACCGACCTACATGTCCATAGCTGACACACCATGTGTGCTGACACATACCATGTGCAGGTATTCCAGGGATAGTGTGCCACTGTGAATATCATTGGGGCCACTATTGTACACATTTATGACCCTGTTCACCAATGACACATGCAGTGGTGGGCAGCCAATCACATATCTGGTGGTTACTGGTGTAGGTGATTTGGAATGTGGTATGGTACTACGGTTTTGACACCGGTGTTCACTCCATGCCTTTGTCACCAGGCACCTGTTGCAATACATCTGTACACATGTGCCTCACTCATAATTTATATACATCTCTCTCTCTCTCTCTATATATATATATATATATATGTATATAGATATATTTATATGTGTATATATATATATATATATATATATATATATATATATATATATATATATGTCTGTATACATATACACATATATATATTGATGTACATATATTGCTATAGATGTGGAGGGGGGGCACAGAGGGGTGTGAGTGACAGAGGGGGTGGGACAGGCTGTGTTGAAGGTCGTCATATACAGTCATACCTGTAGATAGTCAGATCAGTCTGTCTATGTATATGTATCTACATATATCTATATCTGTATGTGTGCATTACATAGATATGTTTGTACAATATTCTATCTACATCTGTCTATGTATCCCTACATCTCTCTCTCTCTATGTATGTATACATATATGCATATCATATATATATATATATATATATATATATATATATATATATATATATATATATATATACACATATGTTGACATACATACGTATCCATATGTTAGACAGGTATATCAACATGTTTGTCTACCATACTGTATACACACACTAACATACTGCTAAAAATACATAACTGTGAAACCTACTTTGTACATGGCACTACAACCTACAATCAATCAACATTGATATGTGCACATAGATGCTCTCACATACAAATGTATGTACAGCCTTCACTGATAGTTGCTGTATGTCCCCTGCCCTTTACACATCTTCATATACATATGGATACAGACCAATGACACATATGGAGGGCTCACAGTATGTAGACCTTTATAGTATTACTTTATATTACCTGTGTTTGTCACAGCTGCTTGTGTTGCCGTCTGGTTCTCTGTCCTGCTGCTCCACTTCCCAGTTGTCAGCTTTCAGGTGGCTGTTGCTGAACAATTTGTTTGTGTCTGCTTAATTGCAATTTTCTGTCTCTGTCTCTCTCTCTCTCTCTCTCTCTCTCTCTGTCTGTCTCTCATGTCCTTCTCAGGGTGCAATGAAAGTATTGCATGTGTGGACTGGGAGTACAGCATACTTTTGTAGGTATCTGCATATGCCCATGTGATGGCCTCTGCACCAATTGTTAGCCAGCATTTGCTAATTGCATGCAGCCAGTCGTGTACTGATTGCAGTTCTCATTGTGATTTCAGAACAGTGCTATAAAAAGGTATGTGAGATAGGTGTAGCCCTTTCAGATTTTAAGGGCAGGGTCCATGCTGTTATGCTGTGGACAATGTTCTGTGAGTGTAAAGCTTGGTATCTCTCTTATATTTCCAGGTGTGTTGTAGATTAACATTCCTCCATTCATTTCTCCAGTTTCCTGTACTAACTGTGTATGTACACTGACACCTACAACTACTACTACTGTTAATGTGTGTGTGTGTGTGTGCTTTCCTTTCACTTTTGCTTGCACTTTGTTGCTAAGGCTTCAATAGTTGCCCTTTACAGTCACTACTTGTATGCCTGCTAGGTGTCCTGACTGTAGTGTGCTGCTGTAGCTTTCCTATTTTCCATGTACATTCACACCTTGGAATGCTTGGTATATCTGCTAGGGTGTTACAGCATGCAGTGTGGTCTGGCCATGGTGTGGGCCTTGACATCTATTAGGGTATTTGAGTATGCTGCTGAGCAGGCCCCAGAGACTTTCAGGTTCATCTGTTATGTGCCTCATGGAATGGTACATATCAGTGGGGTACACCCATTAAAATGTCTGGTATGCTGCAGTTGTGACTGTGGGTTAGCATGAGCATATGTATTACTACACTTTTTCTGCCATGCAAGTGATGAATACTTTCAGGACTCCATAGTTACCATTGCATGTGTTGCACCTTTCTGCCTACTGTTTGTACATTTCACATGGGGTCTGTGGGGCATCCCTGTAAGTCATTCACTGTTGCTATGTCTAGGCTCTTAACTATTCAAATATGGTGGTGTCAGACCCGTCATGTGTACAGATATTTGCAGGTTGTCCACATTTCTGCCTCATATTTTGGTCAATATCTCATGCACACCTTTTTCTGGCAAATCACTCTGGGCTCAAGTCAGAATATGGTGACAAACATTCAAGTTTCAGACTGTATACCCTTCCAAACATCCCACAAAGTGCAGACCCTGTTACTCTCTGAACTGTCTGTGTTTGTTGTAACGTTATTTGTAATGTGTCCCTGGTTTTGGGCCTTTGCTCCACATATTTTATTACTTGGTCCAGATGTGTTCCTGTAAGAGGTTGTGGGGTATGGGCAGTGCTTATCCTGCTGTGAGTATGTGTGTGGCTTGCAAGGTGCTATAGTGACATTATTACCTACTAGCATCCAACTAGCATGGCTGTTTCTGTTCACACACTACTATTTTGGAAATCCACTAGTTTTGATAGTAATTCTAAATGGCATGCTTTGTGTACTACACATCTATATTCCCTTTACATTCATTCCTACTATTACATGATATATTTATTTTAGCACAACGTTCTTGTATAAGAGTCATGGCTTAGTGGTAAGTCATGCAGACTACTGTTTTCAAGGTCCTGGGTTCAGGACTCACAGTGGGATTTTATTTTGCTTTTGAACTGATTACAGGACCTGTCAATCAAAGTGACTAAGGCACTTTTAAGCAGTTGTAACCGGGTTAGCGCTGGTTTGCGCAGAGCTCACGCATGCGCACTGGCAGTTAGCTCCGCGCACACCTGCTTACAACTGCTTAAACGTGCTTACTCTTGCGCACACCCGCGCTATTTTCTTTGAAAGAAAAGAAAATGGGGAGACAGGAAAGTGGTGAAAAAGGGGTCACAAAGAGGGTAAGACAGTAGGGAAACAAGCTTGGGATGTGCAGGAGGGATGTAGGTAAGGCCCATAGCTGCCCATTTCTTCATCAGCAACAGCTGTGCATATGTATGTAATTTGGTGTGACATTTGAAACCTTCCACCCCTGAGAGAGGTGTCAGGACAACAATAATACTTGTTGTACAGCCAATTGTAATTGATAGGTTCCATGTCCAGCAGACATGTGTGCGGAATGGGCAGCTATGTATGGGGCGTAATTTTTTTGTGGGTACAGAGTGCCCTTTTTTTTTTTTTTCAGGTGAGAGTGGTATGTCAGGTGAAGGAAGTCGGTACAGCTGGGGAGGTAGGTTGGGTAGGTAAACAGACAAGACAAACAAGACGCATACAGGGGCGGTGTATGACATGTGTGTGGGGGGTTACGCAATTGACGGGGATGGAGGTTTGGATATCCAGAGCCCATGAGCCCACAGATGGCAACAGTGGAACTGATATCCCCACCCATAGGCAGTTGCCACTGTTCCTTCACTGCCCAGGATGGGGCTGTGCTGGGGGCTGTGTAGACGGGGCAAAAGGCATGCCCGTTAGTTGCACCACCCATGAATTGAGCTGGCGTAGGGGCTCGAGAACAGAGTCCCGTATCTCCCTACGCACCACAGTCCGGACGCTACGTAGGGTGAGTGGTGGTTCTCCTCTGGCCACACTTGCAGAGGGGGGGGCGAGCCCCATCCCCTGCAGCGCTTCCACCCACAGGTGGCACAGGGCCACTGGAGGAGGGTCCAGACTCGGCACTAGTGCCAGGTGCACTCGCCAGCTGAGGTGGGAGAGGTGGGTCCGCTGGAACCCGCCTTCCCTGTCGTCCTATGTTTTGCATTATGTCATGACAGTTTGGGTTAGTGACATATAATACCATTCACAATTAGTTGTAACAGCATGCATTTGTATTCCCCTTAACCAAACACCCAGATATTCACACCATTGAACAGCGTGCATAACACATGCATAATTTGAACAGAAATACACAGTCCAACAACATGCAGCGTTAATTGATGGCAACAGGCCATCAGGTGTGGATGTATGAACAGGGCAGATGCATCAACGGACATGCAAATATATATGATCCAACAGGACAAACGTCCAGGGGTGTTAATTGTGATTGCACATACCATTTTCACGTGGAATGGGTTATATGTGGTTATAGGGTGAGGTAAAGAAAGTAATATTAACACCTTCGAATAACAATACATATGCTGTACATTTCTAATAGCTACAGTTATATACACACTACTGTTCTAACTACAGTTTCCTATATGATAACTATTTCAACTTGGTGATAGGACTGTTACTGCAACATCAATATACATTTTATGGTTCTTCATACACATTCATATCTAGCTTTGTTCAGCTACATCATCCTGCTACATTTGCTTTATATAGTGTAGACACGTGTGGATGTTTGGTATATCAGACAATCATCCTATCTGCATATTGCAGACTGAGAGCAACATATCCAGATTTTGGGATACACATTCCAGATGCAGTAACACTTTGAACAGATTTTGCTGTTTGGTTTTGAATCTCACATGCATTTCATTCTGTCTTGACTGCAGTATACTTTATTCAGGGGTTATTACTACTGTATTGCTGGATTCATGACACTTTCTCACACTCTCTCACTTGCTTTCATTTTACTATTCAGGATGGTACTTCTAGGCTTTATTGACATGTTTTACCAGTAGTTATTGCAATCCTTTCCAGCAGTCTCACTTCTGTCATGTTTCAGTATTTCCACAGGGATATATTTCACACATGTGATTTCATCATCTTCTGCAGCTATACTTTTCAATCTGCTGCAGGTTGTGTACTATTTTCTTACAGGTAGGGCATTTTTATTTCAGAATATATGTCAGACAGTTTCATTTTTTGGTTAAACTTACAGGCTGAAACACACTTTTGTAATCAAGCAATACTTGCATACACTTTCACACTGTTACTTGCAGATTTTATTCCTTACTGACTACACTGCACTCTTTTGCTGACTGTCATACTTTTATATTTCTTTACAGTTACTGGTAGTGGATTACTGACCTGCCTGGTGGCAACCGCACCAGCCTATCGCCATAGGCTCTGCGGTTCGCAGAACGGACACCTGCAGCTGTAATATAAATGAAGTACTATTGGAATACACATCTCCATAATATCAGCTAGTTTAATTTCTTACATACATAATTAAATGTTACTTACTCAGTAGTGGGGCGTTGGGTGTTTGCCAGGCCTCCTGGATCCAAAAGTTCAGTTGGTCCTGCTTGCGTCTCTTCAGGTCCGAATGGTGGTGACGGACCTGCTCACCAGTCCTTGGAATCCCTGTGGCACTGGTGAGATAATGAGCCAACCGGTCCCATGCCTCGGCCCTGTATGCTCCCCAGAGGACCTGGCCCTGCATGAGTTGGACCTCATGATTATGGACTAGGAGCCAGACCATGTACCTGGACTCCTCAACACCCCACCTCTGTGCTCAAAAGCAACTACCCTCTCCTACTCCTGTCATTCTGCCTGCAGGTCAGTTCTACAATCGTTTATGCTGTGTATTCCCGCCTATGGGGCTTATATAGTCCATTTTCCCCGCACATATCTGTGATTGGCCATTTTGGAATTGTATCAACTTCAGTAAACCTGCATTGTCATGCTCCAGTTTGTATTCATTCCTATATATTAGCTATTATTGCATTTCTAGGTACTGCTGTCATGGCTTAGTGGTTTGGTACCTTGTCTATGGTGTATAGTATCCTGGGTTCGAACCTGGCCACTGCTTTTTATTTTTCATGACTGTCTAGACATGCTGAGGGGTGTGTCTGTGTAAAGGCAGTTTTGATACAGCTTGCTCAACGTTGCCCGTCGGTTAGCTCGTTTGCGCGGTGCGCAGCTCCGCGCAAATGGGGTACGCTGCTTTAAGCCTCATTTGGCTATCAACACGCATATTACGCTCAGCTCAGTTAGGGGCACATAGATTTAGCGTGTTAGACCACTGCTCAGCTACGGGCACTCATTTTGCGCCAGTTAAACCACTGCTCATCTACGGGCACATGCACTCACTCTGTTAAACTGTAGCTCAGCTATGAGCACATCTGGCATTTTTTCTTCTTTTGTTACCTCACATGTCTTCAATATAAATGGGCTATTTCATTACATTTTACATAAATTGTGGTTTTATGTGTACATATTTGTCAGGGACTTGTTTCCTGCTTATTTTGAAAAAAAAAAAATTGGTGTTGTCGGGGCTCGAACCATGAATGCCTGCTCTTCAGCCAACATCTCTACCGCTACGCTATTGCTTTCTAGCTTATTTTGCATATTTAGTTCTTATATGCTTTCCCACTGACTGCTAACTGTAGCTGCGCTACGGGCACGCCTGCGCAAACGAGTGCACTCACGGTTAAACATCTTTACAATTTAAAAAAAATATATAACATGTTCATTTATATATATTTTATGTTCATAGTCTGTGGGGGGCATGTGTTGTGTTGTGTTTATTCACATTTCCGTGGACTCTGTTGTGGGTGTTTACTTTGGGCACTTTTACACTTCTGGGGGCATGTACGCTTGCAGGGCTCAGCCTACAGACACGCCCCCTACTGTCTTACACGGACCGTGTTAGACTTAGGTGTGATTCAGCATGCTCTCATGAATATGCAGAGCATGCTGACATCACTCCGTTTAACTGCAGCCTCCGTGTAGGAGTTATAACTCTTACACGGAGGCTTTGTGAATCCTGGGGAATATCTGTTTACATATTATTAAAGTATATAATTGCAGTACATTTGACATTGATTAGTACAAGTACAGTTTCAAGTAGACATTCAAATAGAATGAAAGCAAAATGTACATGTAATACATCTAGTAGTAAAGGGTTTTTTTTTTTTTTTTTTTTTTTTACAAAGTAATTAATACTATGATTTTTTTTTACAAAGTAATTAATACTATGATGGAGAAATAGATCATTAGATGTTAGGATGAAGTATATGCAGGGTTCTAAAGGTAAAGGTTGAGTCATATATCAGGAGCTAGATAGTCAGTCAGGATTAGTACAGGGGCACAACCACTGTGTTTTGAGGAAGAGCTTAAGTTTCTTTTTAAATAGAGTTGTGGAGGGAATTGTAGATAGTTCAGAGGGAAGTAGGTTCCAGTGTTTTCCAGCAGTATTGGAGAAGAGGGAATCTCCAGCCTTGTTATTTGCTTTGTCAATATTTACAAGAGGTTTGTGTGCATATCTTAGAGACTTTAGCTTACGGTAAGGGTAAATTAGAGTAGATATAATAGGTGTTTTGGCAGGTTGATACAGTATTTTATGGGCGATGGCTAGCTAGTTGATTAATTTTCAATTGCTGCTGCTGCTTTATAACTCTTCATTTGCCGCATTATTTATAAATAAATCTTGCTCTAACAGAATAAAAATAATTATTGGTACAAGACAAGGCTGCCCCCTTTCACCATATCGCTTTAACATTTATATTGAATCACTATTTATCTATCACAGAGAACCTTTCATCATATTCACAGGATACTGAATAACAACATGCTGTTCTCAGCCTTTGCTGATGACCTCAACATATACTTCCAGTCACCTAATTCGAATTTAAATAAAATTTTAAAAACTATCGATATCTTCTCAAAAGCCTCCAATTATGAAGTTTACCCCTCAAAATCGCTCATCTTTCCCATTAACGCATTAAAACATAACCTATCCCATGTTCCACGCACTGCAATTAATTTAAAATATGATTTTAAGTACTTAAGTATAAAATTTGTTCACAATCATAAAAACTCTTTTCAAAATAACCTTCTAAAAAGTTGGACAAATATCGAACATGATCTAGATAGATGGAAAAACATAAGACTCCCCGGATTCACTATCCTTCCATGCAAGACTAGCTTAGTCCTGCACAGAAGTGGCCATTTAGGAGCAGGATGGCAGTGCGCCATACATACTAATGAAGGCATGCTGCCTGAGCTCCTAAACTTACATGGAGCATGTACGAGTGCAGGGGGCATGTCTGAGAGCAGAGCTCTCAGAATACACACGTCCCTGCAATGAAGAACAGCAGAGTACTAATAAAAGAATGAGTGAGACCGCTCATAGGTGTTTGCATACCCCCAGCAACATCCTCCCACATTTACAAGATCAACAGTTAAAACATCAAACATAAAGATGTTTTTTTTTTTTTTATGAAACAGATTAAATTTAACTGAAGGTGGGTGGGTTTGCCCATCGCTTAGCTAAAGTTAATGCAGCTGAAATGGCACAAGAGAATAAAAAGCAAGATATGTGCAAATGAAGCAGTACAGCAATACTGTAGTGGGCAGAGCATTCGCCTTACAAGCAGTCATTCCCGGTTCGAGTCCCCCACCATTACATTCCATTTTCCATGTCAAATCACTTTATGACCAATATTTTTAGTTGCAGAACCTACTAAATAACATATATTTGTGAACTGGAGTGCTGCATTAAATGCAGATGTGAGGTGTCATTGACATAATGTTGCAAAGTCCACAGATAATCACAAGTGCCCCGTACAGTATCTGTACACAGGAATCAGGGATACAAATGGAAGGTAAAATGTGTAATGAATGATAACTCCATACAGTTTCCAAATCCACCACCTTCGCAAGAACCATTAGACATTACTGTCTAAATTAGTGCGGTGGTAAATGGGATAAAGCACTAGTAAGCAAGTGTAAGCACTATTAAGCAGTAGTAAGTGGGTGTAAGCATATTTAAGCAATGCACACACAGGTTAAGCAATATTGAAGCTAACTCTCTGTAAGCATATTTAAAAGAAGATTAGCATTGCTTACCCTCGCACAAAACCACGCAAACCTGCTTACAATTGCTTAAAAGTGCCTTAATCACTCTGTATGCAACAACCCCTATCCTGGACAGAAACAAAATAAATAGCCTTTGTAGGTCATTAACCCAGGACCCTGTACACTATAGTCATAACAGTTAACCACTATGCCATCATAGCAGTATATAAGACTGAGGTATCACCAAAAAGATCCTCACTATAGGAAAATCAAACTGAACATGTGAAAGGAATCTGTATATAGCTTTATGTTGTATAACCTACTACATAACATAAATATGTGAACTGGAGTACTGCATTAAGCCCAGATGTGAGTTGTCATTGTAATAAAGTGTTGAAATCCCCTAATAAACACAAGGCCCCCATACAGTGTACGTACACATGAATCATGGACACCAAACACACATATAACATGTAACTGATAATAAATCAAAGCCAAAAAGCAAATATAATGCAACTTAAATATTAAGCAATGCTATGCATTGCACAGCCCAGCTTAGTAGGTGTAAGCAATGTGTAGGCCAGCTAACTCAGTCTACCCATTGGTATACCCCTTTAAGTGATGCCAACCTTAGGTAAGCAGGTTTGCCCGTAGCTTAGCCTTTTCAAAACTGTCCAATCATGGCAAAGTGTGAGAAATCGGCCCTATTTACACCCAACAGATGGGAATACATCTCATAACAGGTTATAACTTCCCCTTGTATGCAATATGTCTGGAATGGGAGAGGGTGTGCACAGAGGGGTGCAGCACGGGTGCATCCAGGAGTCCAGAGACATGGCAGGACTCCTTGTGAAAGACCATGACCAGAGACTGCTGCAGGGGCAGTACCAGGGTTCCCAATATCATGCGGAAGCCTGGGACCATCTTACCCATGACCTCACCAGTGCCACTGGCATACCCTGAACTGGTGAGCAGGACAGACATAACTAGGCCGACCTGAAGTGGCAAAAGGGAGATCTGTTGGATCAGTGGCTCCACAAGGCTAGGAGGACAGGGAGGTCCCAGCCATGTGTAAGTATCAGTCCTCTACCTGTTTAGTAATTGCCAGCTCATGTATATTATGGATAGGTATGGCTAAATATTCCTGTTATATCCTTCACAGCAGCAAGTGAGTGGGCTACAAACAAGGAGGCCCATGGATGTCGCTTGGAGCGGTTGCAATGCGAGGCAGGTTAGTAAAACTCTTGCATGTACTGTCATAGGAAATAAATCTAAAAGTAGTAGTAAGTTAATTGCCTGTATAAAACCTGTATTGTTTAAAGCATGTACTGCATACACCAGAGAACAGGACAGAAATAGTCTCATATAGGTTGTATGTAAATAAAATAGGCATAACAGCCTGACTAGTAAGGTCTAACTACTGGACTGCATGTGTTCCCTCTGGTATCATATGGTAATGCAGAGTTGCAATCACTTAATAGTACTGTTGTAGTAAGCACTGTTACCCACACTGTGCTACATTAATAAAATGTGTAGGATGTCTGTATATGACTGTTGCAATCTCAAGAGGTGAAATAGTACAACTGAGAGAGACTTAGACAGAAAACACTGAAAAGACAGACAACAAAATCCAAATAGCACACTCAACTGCAACGTTAACTGTTGTATTTTTTGTACACACAGCCATGGTTGGAATCCCGGGAATGATAGTAGGCTGCATACAGAATCATCCCCCACAAATGTACAGATATGTCCAGTAAATCGGCCCATATCTGCTGCCTATCCCCCTGGGAAATCAGTGGGATGATCCCAGTCATTTAGGCAGCAAACAAGAAATACAACTGATCGTCACACATCTATAAGAACAAACCTGTCACTCTAGCAACTCATCAAAATGTTATGAGAGTAATAAGCCACGTATGTCCCATCTACACCCCCATGTTGTCAAGCTGTGACCAGAGTGTGTACAGTAACAGAGTGAGATGTATGAGGCAACATTTAGGTAGTGCTAACAAACATTGCTCCCACAGGTCTGTCAGATACAAGCACTGTGACTAGAAATAAAAGATTGATACACTGTACTGGTACTGTGTACTCTGGAATTGTATGGCATTGTGAGTGTTGCAGTTGCTCTGAATAATAAGCTATCACTCATCACTGTCACCCACACTGTGCTACATAATATAACTGTCTAGGAAATCCTGTATAAGAGTGTTGTAATTCACTAAAGATTTAAGAGGGCAATAGTCAAAATATGTCCCAGTTCACCTGCATCTGGTCAAGACATGCCCAGAGTCTGTGCAAAAAGAGATGGGCAGGTATGTGCATAACATCAACCTGGAATCTGGGAGTATGTGTAGAAACAGTGTTAACAAACAATTCCTCCACAGGTATACCAGGTAAGAGGTGTATACTGCAGGTAAAACCAGTTCATGTATATAGTTATCGATAGCCATACCACTGTCCAAAGTAAGGCAATAGGGTAGTGTACTAATACCTGTAAGATACAGATTACAGTACTGACTAGGAAAGTAATGCGAACTACAGGAATATTCTAGTTGTTAATTGACATCATATCTGCAACTATAAACTAAATACCCAACTCAATTGGTATGTGCTGAATTAACTGTAATGTTGGGACATATGTCCTGTGGTTCGATAATTATTTAAATCTGTCTCTATGCATGTGTTATGTTGAAATACTCCGACATTGGTGGTATGGTGCCATCAATGTACCTGCATGCTGTTGTAATTACCACTGTGGTCCCATATATGCATGTGTTCTGTTTGCTATGCAACTGTTCCATATCTGGTGTCTGGGTTAATTGGAATATCTATGCATGCTGTTATACCTAATCCTGGAATGTGTTGACTATTACAAACCCACATATGTTGATGAAACATAAACACCATAGCATGGATGGGAATGTGGATCCCAGCA